>NC_056728.1:126962406-127169906 GCF_019279795.1 Protopterus annectens
ATATGTGTATATATATATATGTGTATATGTATATATATATATATATATACACACACACACACACACACACACACACTTACTAATCCCTGTGTGATGAAAGAGATACATCATTGTTGCACCATCCAAAAAGGAGCCAAGCTTTAATGGGTGGTTCTGCAGCAGATGCCAGGGAACAGCAAATCTTACTCATACATGCATGTAGATTGACGTATTTGCAGACATAACATTTGCAGAAGAAAGCTGAGATGATTTAATCCAGCGTTTCAAGATCATCCTGCCTAGTAGGTCCAAGCTTATCGTCTTGACTAAACCATATTTGTAACAGCCTAAATCTCAGTAGATAGTTATTAAAAAGAAAAACATATAAAGATATCTGTCTTAAATGATCTAATATTGCAACATCTGTACACTTGGAGCCAAAATGGATGACATGTTTCAGACCTCAGTTTTTTTAAATCCTGGTAACGCTAATAGAAGGCAAGTTTACAAAGAGCTTTGGCACTTGAAAGTTGGGAGTGTTGTGCTTCCATAAGTGGAAAGAATAGTACTAAGTCTGTTCTTCTGACTGCCAGTGATATTTTATGTGACCTGCAGTTCTACACTTTTTAAGGTTACCTCCAATAAAAAGCAGTTGGAAATTGTTTTTTTTGTTTGAATTAAAAAAAAAAAAAGTTCTGGAGTTTTGAATATTTTTTGTTTAGCTTCCAGAATATGTTTACAGTTATTTTATTAATTGTGGTATTCATGTAGACAACAGTATTCTATTTTTCCATGTGCATTATTGTTTCTTCTAATTGTTGTAGTGGGATATGAGATTTTTTATAGGTACTAAACATATTTGTAAATATTTAACTACCTCTGTGAGAAAATGTTCTTTCTGCATGCCTGACTATATGCAGTCATCCTGTTAATAGGAGCCGTTGAAATGTTTTTGTCCTTGTAATAGGGTGACTTTGACATTAATAATTTTACTTAGTTTAAGCTTTTGCCCCTCACTAGTGAAAAAGAAGGCAGGTGTCTATGACAAGGCTAATAAGTAGTAGTTTGCAGTTAAATGTGACAAGACAGGCATGTACTTACTAATTTTTTTCAGGTGGGTTATAGGTTAGAAGTTGTACTGGTTGCGTTGCTGTAAGTCACTAGCTTGGTAGAGAATGAATGGCATAACATTTTTAAATGAAGATATTGCTAGACAGACCAAGGAAAGCTGCGGATGTTGCATGTACGGACTTCAGTAAGACTTGAGTGTTGCACACCAGGAGACTGGTAGAAACAAGAAGCATGGGACTGATCCTAAGTTGATCTGCCAGATAGAAAATTGGCAGACTGTAGTGAACAGAGTAGATATTTCTAGTACAGAGTCCATAACTAGTGGCATACCACAGGAATCCTTATTTAATTGTCTGCTATGTCATACAGGGAGAGGAAATGATTAAAAACTAGTTTGACTTCTGACACAAGTAGGTGTGCTGCTGAGACAGAGATGAAGTTTGGCAAGGTAGCATTTAGTAACACAGTGGAGAGCTTGACAGTGGCAAGTATTTATTGTACAAAATAATGCTGGGGATGTGGACCGGAATAAAGAATTACAGTACAGACTGAGAAAAGTTGATTTTAAAAAAGTGAAAAGGTGAGAGTGCAGTATTCGGTCCCCAAGTCAGCCATGCAATACAACGAGAACGGGAAGCAGTCAGAATCTGTGAAATGTTAATGGATTTACAACTTCTAACATGTAACTTATAATGATCGTGAAAAGTTTAGATTTATTTGGAGATATTAGTTTGCATTTGATAAATCCAGAAAAGGACATTCTGTAATGTTTAACATTTTGAGACAGTTTCAAGTATTTTTGGGATGTAAGATTAATGAAGATGAAGTAAAAGCTGTAGTAGTCAGCTGTGTATCCACATATTGTTTGGTTCAGAAATACCCATATTTATGGGGAGATGATAAAAGATGAAATATTTAGGTGTATGGATTAAAATAATTCTGCTGTGGCAGATAAGAATATGTGGGAAGAGACTAAACAAAAGATATTACAAAAACTGAGAAACCAAAGCTCATCATTATGGATGTGTATATGGATGGTGAGATACAAGCAGAGAAAATATTTTTAGGCCCTATAGTTTCATTACAGGTCTGGCATAGTTTTATCAACCTTAGGAGACGTTGCGGACTGTTATAAAGAATTGAAGGAATTTGTTTATGAGAGGAAGAGGGCAAGAGTCAAAGAAGATAAGTTGATTCTCCCCGTAGAACAAGGTGGTTTAGGATTACTTGACTTCAAGGGCTAATTTTTAAGGCTCATATGCATAATACAAGCAGAAGGTTACAAATAAAAGGTGTAAAAGGAGAATGCTGACACATTAAAATAAGGCGAGTGTAGGATTTTGTATGTGGGTTCTTAAGGAAAATAAAAGGAGCTATACAGAATGTGTATTTATAAAGTATCAGAAAGTATTCTAAGAACTAAGTTATCAATGGAATGATGAAGAAAGCTTTAGAGGTGGCTGCAGGTGGTTATAGAAAACAAGCAATTTGGGGCTGGAATTTTCTGAAGGAAATTATCAAAGGACCGAAGTGTTGGAAGCAGATGATTTGAGAGGGAAAGGTAATAATGTGTTTGACTGCCTTCCCTGTCAGGGATTGATAGAGTATAGGTATAGAGAAGGGGGATAAGGAAGTGCTAAATGAAAACAAGCTCTGGAAGAATTTTTATTTGAGGTTAGAACAGTAGATGTGATGTGATGTCCTATCTCGCCTTCATTCTTCACTGGTTCGGAACCGATCCTTTGTTCCAACTCAGCAGTATACAAAAGCTCGAGGTCTTCCACTGGCTCGTGGCTGTATCCCTATCACATCATGCCTTAGGAAAGGTCCCCAGATCTCATTTGCCTGTAAACAGATCAGGTGCTACCAGTTTGGCTCTGGCTAAGTTGGAAATTTTTTCTTTTTTATTATTGATATACTTGGTGTTTTGGCTGTTTAAAAAGTTAACGATTAGCATTTTAGTAACAATCTAGCTAGTCTAGAGAGTTTGTTCTTCTGCTTTGTTTCTGGATGTTGTTTTCCTTAGCTAGGCCTGTGTTACTTCCTATGCCAGATTAAATTTATTGTTTAAAGCCAGTTTCCAGTTAGAGGACTTTCTTTTCAATCCTTTACCTTGCTTTTTATACACTTGCTTAATTTAGAGAATGTTGTAAAAAATTGTATTGTTCCTGTTACTTCTTCCTAACCAAAATCAGCAGCTCATTTGAGTTAGAGGGCTGCCATTGCCCGTTTGAAGCTAGAGGGCTATCTTCTTCCCTGTCCCTCCTCCTTTTGACTAGTTAGCATCGTTTCAGTTGGAGAACTGCCACCCCTTCCCCTTCTGTAGTTGTTAAGGTTTTTTCTTCTTGCTGTCGGCTCCAACCCAGAGGGATTCGGAACCAACCAGGACCTCCCCTTCAACATTGATTCCTCCTCCGAGCTGACCTGGGACCTCAGAGCCGGAATGTCTGGCACCTATCGTAGAGGAACCGTTGGCGCCGAGACCTATTCTGGGTTCTTCGGGCCCGACATCTGCTCCGACATCCTCAGTTCCGTCTGAACTTCAGTCTAGGAGCTGATGCTCTCTGGTCGGGTCCGGGAAGGGGAGTCTGGACATTTGTAGGATCCGAACCTGCCTCTTGGGGTTTTGGTGCATGTGATCCCAGCTTTTACATTGGCCTTGGAGCCAACCTCTTTGGTTCCAGGGAACCTTTCTGGCTCTTCGGAGCCAGATGTATCATCTGATCAGTAGAGGGGGGACTTTTGAGGTGATGAGGAGACTGCTGTCTCCACAGACAGCTACACTTAGGTTCTGACATTCTTCCCCCAAAGGCACCAGCGTCTGTTTAAGCACCACACCATCCACAGACACGGAGACCCTAGGCCTCAGGATGCCCCATCGGGGGAACTCCTCTCTTCTGAAATCTCTCCAGAATACCTTCCTGAAGAGGCCCTTTTAAGAGACTTTGCATGCGGAAGCATTTAGACTCCCTAGAGGAGTCATTCACCTCTGATGCAGACCTCGATGAGTCAGAAGGGTCCCCATGGTCGCCCTCTGAGGATGTCTCCTTTGCAGAGACATCCTAGAAATCCTTAAACAGAGAGGCGGCTGGAAGTCCATCACCCCTTCTGTGGAGGACTCTGTATACCTGAAAGCCTTTGGGTCTCAACCTTCCACCACTTGGGTGTCTCTGCCTTTCGACGAGCTCATGGAATTAGTTGAAAGGCGTGGGAGTCTCTAGATGTCATGGAACCTGTTCTTCGAAGGCCAAGCAAGTTTATCACAGCACCTTCAGATAAAGATTTCCTTACTAAGGGTGTTCCAGTAGTTGCTGTGGTGGTGGCGGCAGACACTAAAAAGGAACTTTCTGAAACATCCTCATCTGTCCATCCGCAGAGCAAGGAGTCTCATACGATGGACAGATGTGGGAAGCGCATGTTCTCTTCAGTGACTTTTGCACTTAGATTGCTGAATTTTCTGGCTCACTTTACTAGGCTACAAAGAGGATGTCCTAAAGAAGCTTGGAGATACGCTCCAAGGTACAGTAGCTGCAGGGGTGTCAGACAAAGGTTCCTCGCAGCTCTCCACCTTAAACTCTGTGGTTAACTCCTCCATGAGGCTTATTTCTTATGCAGCAGATGGAGCGAGTAGAGCAGCGGGTTCAGCATCCTGGATGTGCTTGTGTGACTTTGCAAAGCCCTGTAAATCTTCCTTTATAATTGCCCCCTTCGATGGCTTGCCCTTGTTCGGGCCGAAAGTCAAGGGCACACTAACCGGTGTGAGGAAGAAGGAAAAACTCTCTCTATCATAGGAGTCTGTTTTTCTCTACCTTGTAGTCCTTATCCAAAAAGTCAAAAGGGAGGAAAAATGTGGTTCTGAAAACCTCCAAGAGCTTTTTAAGACGCACATTGTGACTCTTCCTCCAGGGTCAGAGGGGGAAGTAGTAATGGGACACACCGTCCATGTGGCAGAGGGGGTCCACAAAATCAGGGCAGCAGGGATTCATTCTATGGTAGGGCATTTCAGCTCTCCTGAAAGGAGGCCCATCTGTCCATCTCTGGAGGCAGTCGGGGGTCACTTATCTTTGTACCAAGAAGCCTGGTTGGAAATAACAAAAGACAAGTTAGTACAAAGTAGCATATCCAGAGGCTACTCTATATCCTTCTCTCTTCCTATCCCAAACATAAAAAAACACCTTGGACATTCCACCCAGTCAGAGGGAACAGGCAACTCTAGAAATTCAAAAGTTGCTGGACAAAAGAGTCATCCAGAGAGTCACCGCAGACCAAATAGGATCCAGAACTTTACTCAAGGTTCTTTTTAGTGCCAAAGAGAACAGGAGACTGGAGGACCATTTTGGATCTCAGCAGGTTAAACTAATCAGTAAGGAAGACAAAGTTCCAGATGGTTACACTGCATTCGATTCTTCCCTTTCTCGGAAAAGACAATTGGATGTGCTCTATAGACCTTCAGGATGCATATAACCACGTAAAGATGGACAGGCCATCCAGGAGTCATCTGCACTTTCAGCTGAGAGCCAGTCATTACTAAAATCGGGCCCTGCCCTTTTTTCTCACAGTCCCCAGAGTGTTCACCAAGTGTATGGCTAGGATTCTGAGTGTTTCCATAGCTAGACTGGCTCCTAACTACCAACACCAAGCATCTACTACTAAAAACAAGAGACAGCACATTATTTCTCTGCTCTCATCTAGGAATCATGATAAATTATGAAAAATCTGCCTTGTTGCCATCTCACTGTATCGTTTTTATAGGGGCAGATCTAGACGCAACAAAAATGATGGCAAAACGTCCTACAGAAAGAGTTTTAGTTCTGTGACATCAAGTTTTAAATCTTCGTTCCAAGACAAGAGTACAGGCAAGTACAGTTCTGAAAGTCTTGGGAACCATGGCATCAGTGATAAACTTAATTCCGTATGCATGCATGCAAATGAGAATGTTGCAATGGCTACTGTTCACTCAGTGGTCGTTACAAGAACTACCCATGTCTCACCATATTCTGATAATAGTCCTGCAAAAAAGACCTTCACTTGTGGCTTCACTTCACTTATGTGGCATCAGGTTGACCCTTTGTCCTTCCACAGCCTTTAGCCAAAGTAACCACGGATGCCTCCCAGATTGGGGGGGGGGGGCATTATCCGGGAAGGACAATCCAAGGCACCTGGCAGGATCACGAGGCTCATTTCACATCAATGTCCCAGAGTTGAGAGCGGTGCTTTTGCTGTTGTAGGCACGTCAGGACTCTCTTCCTCTGGGAACCGTTGCAATACATAAGACAACATGTCAGTTGTTTGGTACATAAACAAACCAGGAAGAACCAGGTCCTACCATCTTTGTCCAGAGTCCCTGAGAGTATGGCAGTGGGCGACCTCCTCCCACTGCTTTCTGATAGCACTGCATATCCCAGGGAATCCTATGTGATAGCCGACAAACTGAGCAAAGTGATTCTGATGCCTCATGAGTGATCCCTAAAACAAGAAGTAGTGGAAATGATTTTCCGCAAATGAGGCCAGCCTTGCTGCGACTTTTTTGCCACATCCATGAATGCCAAATGCAGCAGCTATTTTGCCCTTATCCCTCTTCTTGTGTGCATTTGTACACAGTTGGCTCTCCAGTCTCCTGTTTGCCTTTCCTCCCTTTCTCTTGATACCCAAAGTTCTTCAGAAAGTCAGCTCATTGGGAAGCAATCTGATTCTCGTCGCCCCATACCGGCCTCATCAAATTGGTTTCCCCTTTCTTTGGCCCCATCTCCAGGAGGAGCCATGAGTTCTGAACCCAGTTCAAGACCTTCTGACTCGTACGTCAGGAATGCTCCACCCTCTCTTCAGACCCTCAAATTGACAGCTTGGCTGCTCTGATTCCAAATATAGCCAGGCTCCCTAACCTATCTCCGTCTGTGAAACCTATCTTGATCTCGTTTCATAAGGCTTCATAGAGAAAACTGTACATGAGCAAATGGAAAAGATTTTCTTCCTGGGCATTAAGTAATCACATTGAACTGTTTTCTGCTCCTATAGGTTCTGTCCTTGAATTTCTAATGAAGCTATTTAATGAAGGTGCATCTGCAGTTACTTTAAGTCCACTTAGCAGCGATGGGCAATTTTCATATAATGATTTAGTCCCAAATCTGATATCTCACAGACTATGCAAAGCTTTTTTGAAGGGCACTATTCTGTTAAAACCACCCCTTAAGCCCCCTCTACCACCATGGGATCTAAACTTTGTTTTGTCCTGTTTGATTCTTCCCCCCTTTGAACCTGCATCATCCTGTGATCTAAAGTTCTTGACATGGAAAACAATTATTTTGATTGCCATCACTTCTGCTAGAAGGGTTTCAGAGCTGCAAGCATTATCGATAAAGCCCCCTACATGCTTTTCCACAAAGACAGAGTATCCCTTCGAACAAACCCATCCTTTCTACCAAAAGTATGCTCCAAGTCTAATTTGAATCAGTCCATAGATCGACCAGTGTTTTTTTCCTAACTATGGCAACAAGGCTGAATGTATGCTACACCAACTGGATGTACATAGACAATTACGTTTCTACTTATGTAGGACAAAAGACTTCAGAAAATTTTACAAATTATTTGTTTGATTTTCAGAAGCTAAGAAAGGTGCTCCTGTATCTAAGGTCACACTTTCAAAATGGCTCAGATTGCATTACTTTTACATACAAATCCAACAACAAAGATCTTCCCAGCAAAGTCAACGGTCATTCTACGAGAGCCATAGCAGTAGCTTCTGCTTTTCACGCTAGACTACCAATTGATACCGTTTGTGCTGCTGGAACATGGGCAAGGCCTCATACGTTTATCACTCATTATAAAGTGGATTTGGCCTCCAGGAAGAGGGCCTCTTTTCGGTCCACTGATCTGTAGAATATTCTCCCGTGAGCTGCCCAAGAAATATGGTGCTAGGGATGCTGTTCCATCCAGTGAAGAATGAAGGCGAGATAGGACATCATCACATAAAGAAGTTATGTACTCACCATAACATCCCATTTGTGTTGTTCATTCATCTTCATTCTTACATCCCATGCTTCTTCCCCCAGAGTTTGGCTCCTAGAGGACCGAGCGGCTACATCCGGCAAGTAATGTTCTCTGACCTTCTTCATTGTTCTATAAGGTGTTGAGATGGTCCATTGGGTAACTGTTGGTATCAGCAAACAAGATCTGGGGAGCTTTCCTAGGGCATGATGGGCTAGGGATACAGCCACGATCCAGTGGAAGACCTCAAGCTTTTCTGTACGGCTGAGTGAGAACCGAGGATCGGTTCCAAACCAGTGAAGAATGAAGGTGGACAACACACATGAAACATTATGGTGAGTACATAACTTCTTTTTTATTTTTTAAAAGGTATAATTAATAGAATATGTAAAACATGTCATGATGATAAAAATTAGTGAAAGTAGATTTGAAAGGATTCCAAGAGATTAGAAAGGCAGTTTACAATGGAATAATGGAAGACATATGTAGAGCTCCCAAGTATGCAACAAATGCAGAAGGTGTAAGATTTTTACATGGAAATGTTTGCATATTTATTGTTATACCCCAAGCAGACGTCAGAGAATTTTTCCTCAGTTAGGTAGCAGTGTGTGATGAGAAAGAGAGGTAATTGATAAAATGTTTTTTTTTTTTTTGGGGGGGGTGGGGGGGTTGTTACACAGTGGTAGGTTTTAAAAATTCCCTGCAGAGTAGTTTGTCAGAAATTTTGGGGGAAGCAAATGTAATTAAGGAAGCAGGGATATAGGTGCTGAATTGCACAGACATAAAGGCATTACTATGTTTAATGCTGTGGGATGCAAACAAGCATTTACTAGAGGAAGATGGAAATCCAAATCTAAAATAACTCATTGCTGTACTGCATGTTGTGAAGGAAGTAAAAGAACTGGAGGTGGGATCTTTAGAGATCTTTAGAAAAGTGAATGATCAAACTACATAAATATGGAATTTGTGGACACACTACATGCAGAATCATGTTTAAGAGAAAAAGTGAGGTTTAATGGGAAGTAGGAATGGAACATGTTGTGTAAAAATGGAGTAAATTATACTTGTTACAAAGAAAACATGTATATCTGATGTTCTCCACTTCATTCCCTTAATCTGTGGGATATGGTTCTGTGGCTCAGAACTGACTGGTCGCCTTCTTCCAGTTTGAGACTCCTGACTTGAGCTTCTCCTCTCTACCCATAATGCCCCACTCCTTCAGCGTACCTCAGATCTCATTTGCTGCACTTTGAGTTTGCATCGAGTTCCCGAGCTTCTCTGAGTGATTTGTAAGTTTTTTCTCCTACCTGTCGTTCTTCTATCTAATTCTTTAGCTTCTCTGTCTAACTTTCGTGTTTCTATCTGTCAGGTCTTTTTCTATAAAAAATAAATAAATAAATAATCTCCTTTTTTCTGCTTCTTCCTTTCTCTCTTTTCTTATGGCTGATCTGATCCAAGTTCATTAGGTTTTAAATAGTGCACTTCCTGTGGGTGGAAGATCCCTCTGTCTGACACCCATGGGTTGTCCATGTACTTTTTTAGGCCTCAAGATGATATTTGCAGGTCTTTTCATCCTCGTGCTCTGGCAGATAGGAGGAACAAACTGATTTTAAAAGGTTGTTAAAAGGAGGTCGTCCACCTCGAGAATGCCTTCTACATCAGGGGATCCAACCCCCTTTTAAAAAGCCCAGGAAGTCCTGGGAGTCCAGGAGACTTACTCCCATGCGATCATCCCCCAAACCGCATAAGGAAAAGGTGAAGTTTTCAGAACCGACTTGCTCTGCTCCGAGTTCGATGGCCACTCCCTCTCCTTCACCCCAGTCATCCTCTGTTGCTACAGGGCCAATTGGTGCTCCCACAGTGTTGGCTTCTACAGTTTCGGGGACAGCTTTGCCCACTTATGTAAGGAGGTCTCCATCCTGTTCCCTGTGCAGATCTTGAAGTTTGACCTCCAAGAATGTCGGTAGGCTCATGAGGCAATTTGTCGAGACACCGATCCAGATGGAGCTTGTGTCTGCCCATCAACTTCTGGATTGGTGAGGGTTTTCCCATTTCAACCGTTAGCTCATTCTCTAATTTGACCCTTGGTTTCAGAGTTATCTGTTCTGTTGCGTCCTGGTGCCGTGGTGTTGGAGCCTATAGAGATCATCTCTTTGCCTCTGACTTTCTTCCCAACATGCTTGGCTCTGGCCACTTTGGTTCCAAGCATGTCAGGGAGAGCATGGATCCTGAGGGCTGACCTCAACTCCAAAGCTTTAGGAGCCATCTCCTCTCCTCGGTGCTTTGACATTTGACAGCTCACTTCCAACTCCCCCCTTGGAGCAGGAGGCCCGTACTTTCCGGGAGGTGTCTGCTGCACTGGTCTCAGCCCCAGTGGGACAGCTCCAAGTGGTTTGGAGCCCTTCTGCAGTCGAGGTAATGGTGAAGGCCCTGTCTGTTCCTAGGAGATCCTCGGCACTTATCTCTACAGAACTTTCCTCTCCATCTCATATTGGATCTATGACTGAGGCCTCTGAGCTGTTGCAAGGACAGCCTGTCCAGGAAGGCCGCCACATCTTTCCTGTAACGGATCCCCAGGCTTCTTCTGACACCTCCCCACAGTGAACCCCCCAAGGAGGCCTCTTTTAAGAGATCCTATAAAAGGAGGCACTTGGATTCCTCTAAGCAATCTCTCACATGGATACTGATTTCGAGGAACGTGAAGGGTTTCCCAAATCACCACCCAACGAAGTCTCCTTCAGAGACATCCTTGAAATCCTTTGCCAAAGGGGTGGTTGGTCTGCCCAAAATGCTTCCCAAGAGGAATTGGTACTGTGGGAGGCTTTTGGGTCTGGCCCATCTACTACCTGGGTGTCGTCGTCGTCCCCCCGCCTCGGGCTGACCCGCTTATTCAGCTCAGCCGGTGTTGAGGGCTTGGAAAGAGCCGGATGCAATGGAACCAATCCCCCAATTCACCAACAAGATTTTGAGTGCCCCAGTTGATAAATCTTTCTGGATCAAAGGAATCCCCATAGATGCCATCGTTGTGGTGGCAGCCAACAAAAAGGAGCTGGCTCAGGAAAGCTCCTCAGTCCACCCCCAAGTAGAGAATCCCAGGTGTTGGACAGATTTGGCAAAAGAGTCTATGCCTCATCTACCTTTGCACTTAGGGCATTGAACTGTTTGTTGCATTTTACCCGGGTACAAAGGGACTTAGTCAAGGAAAATTTCTCGCTCGGTCACAGGGTCCATGCCTACCAAGAAACATGAGTCCTTTTCATCTAGGCTGGCCACCCTACACTCCTTAGCCAGTGCTGGCACGAGGCCTATCTCTCATACTGTGGAGGGTACTCAAGGGCGGCCAGTTCTGGCATTGCCATACGGCACCATGCCTGGAAGAGGCTGTGTGACTTTGCAGTCCTTAATGCCCCCTTTGATGGCTGTACCTTGTTTGGGCCCACAGTATGTGACACTTTATTTCAGTGTGTGAAGGATGGTAAGATCTTGTCTGCCAATGGATTCCAGTTTTCTGCCGCACAACAGACCTTCTCCAGGAACCAGCGTGGAAGCAAGAACATGTGGTTTTGGAAGTCACAGGGTCCTTTTCAGGACAGTCAAGGAGACTTTTCCCCGCAAGGCAGAGGGGGGACATAGTCAGAATGGAAGGCACCACCCACACGGCTGAGAGAGTCTGCAAAATCAGGGGACATGGAAAACTGCCCAGGACAAGCCTTTCCAGATATCCTGAACTGTTGTCTGACTTTTCTCCTTGCACCCAGAAGCTTGGGAGGTCATCACAAATGACAAATGGGTGCTAAGGATGGTATCTGAAACTCCCAAACAAAAAACTTGCCTCCCCAATGTTCCACCCAATCAGAGGGAGGATGTGGCACAGGAAATAAAAAAAAAGTTACTGCAAAAAAGAGTCATCCAAGGCGTCTCCCCCCCCCGATCAGTTTGGATTTGGTGTTTACTCCAGATTCTTTTTAGTACCCAAGAAAATGGGGAACTTGTGACCTATCGTGGATCTGACCTCTCTAAACAAGTTGGTGAAACTATGCTCAGAATGTTCACAATTCAGTCCATCTTGCCTCTCTTAAAGACGGGTGATTGGATGTGCTCTGTAGACCACAAGGATGCGTACTACCATTTCAAAATGGACAGGTGCTCCAGGTGTTCTCTGTGTTTCAGGCTAGGAGCCAGTCATGACCTGTTGAGGGAGCTTCCGTTTGGTCTCACCACAGCCTGCAGGATGTTTGCCAAATGTCTAGCAGTAGTTGCAGCTCATCTCACACTGCAAGCTTATCAGATATTTCCATATTTGGATGACTGGCTCCTGAACACTTCAACCAGTCATCTACTTCTTCAGGCCAGGGATTATTTTCTTAAGTTAACCCCAACCTTTGGGATAACCGTCAACATAGAGAAATCACAACTGAACCCAGTACAAGCCATAGATTTCATAGACGCTCGCGTAGATACAAGGACATCCTGTACCTGTCTCATGATGGACAGAGTAACAAATTTGAAATTTCACATCAGTCAGATTTTGACCATTCCAAAACCCCCTGCCTCTGTAGTTCTTAGGACATTAGGCTTCATGGTGGCAGTCATAATACTCCTACCCATGGCACATTTTCACATGTGGATAGTACAGTGGACATCACCGGTACAATGGTCGCTTCTCAGGAGTCCTTTGAATCTTCCCATCAGTCTGTCTCATGTCTGCAAGGAGTCTGTGCTTTGGTGTCTTAACTTTGCAGCAGTTACTCAAGGATACCCATTCCTTCTTCCTTCTCCAAATGCCACATTGGCCACAGATGCCTCCCATTTCAGTGGGGGGGGGCATTGTCTGGGCTGGATAGTCCAAGGCATGTGGATATCAGTGTACTCAAGATGAGAGCGGTTCTTCTGGCAATGCCAGAACTACAGCTTTCTACCTCGGGGGACTATTGCAATCCAAATGGACTATATGTCAGTGGTTTGGTACATCAACAAACAGGGAGGGACCAGTTCTTATCTCCTTTGTCGAGAAGCAGTGAGCATGTGGCAGTGGGCAATTTTCACCAACTGATTTCTGATAGCAACGCACATTCTAGAGGAATCCAACATTTTAGCCGACAAGCTCAGCCGAGTGTTGCTGGTGCCTCATGAGTGGTCCCTGAATCAGTCAATGGCAGACATGATCTTCCAGAAATGGGGTCATCCTTGCTGTGATCTGTTTGCCTCTCCCTTCAGCAGCAAATATTTTTCCTTGATACCTCCTCAGGGACAGTCCCCCAGGGAAGCTCTTTTTCATGCTTGGCCCTCTGGTCTGCTCTATGCCTTTCCTCCTCATCTGTTGATCCCCTGGTTCCTGCAGAAAGGTTTCTGGTTGCAAAGCAAAGTAATTCTCATTGCCCCTTTTTGGCCTTGACAAACCTGGTTCACCTTCCTTTGTTCTCACCTGGTTTGCTCCCTGATGACATTGGATCTGAGTCCGGATCTACTCTGTCTTCCATCAGGGCGTCCACATCCGGACATTCAGGGCCTGATATTAACCGCATGGTTTCTCCACTTCTGTTGATGCCTAGATGTCTCCCATGCTCTCTTCCCCTGCTCAAAAAATATTGATTTCATCTCATGGGTCTTCCACATCGAAAATTTACAAGAGCAAATAGAAGAGATTTTCTTTTTGGGCTGAACAAAAGCAGATAGATCCCTTTACAGCCCCGGTAACAGTCATGTTGGACTTTTTGACTTCCCTTTTCTAGGATGGTGCTAGTTACTCTACTGTCAAAGTTCAACTGGCTGCTATTTCCAAGTTTCATGTTGGGTTTGACTCCTTATCTCTTGCTTCGTCAAAACTGTGTAAAGCTTTTCTCAGGGGTACCTTCTTGCTCCGACCACCAATGAAAAATCCTTCTCCCCAATGGGATTTAACTATGATTCTGCAAGCTTTGGTCCATCCCCCTTTAGAGCCCTTCGCTACAGTGGATTTGAAATTTCTTTCCTGGAAGACTGTTTTTAGTAGCTATTACTTCAGCCATGAGAGTATCTGAATGCCAAGCCCTTTCTGCAAAATTTCCATATTTAATTTTCCACAAAGACAGATTGATCCCTGCATACTAATTCTTCTTTTTTACTCAATGTGGCTAAGGAGAGTAACCTTAATCAGTCAGTCAATCTTCCAGTCTTTTTTCCTATTAGCAAAATAAGATGGAGTACATTTTACATTTGCTTGATGTACACAGACAGCTTTGTTTTTATATTCATAGAACCAAGCCCTTCAGGAAATCTGATCAGTTTGTCTCCTTTTTCAATGTGACGAAAGTTAGAGTGGTTACCAAAGTTACGCTAGCGAGTTGGTTGAAAGACTGTATTACCTTCATTTACTCTTCCAAGGTATTTCATTACTAGGACCAGTAAGGGCCAATACTACAAGTTCCATGGACACGTGTCAGGCTTTCTGGTCTAGAGTTTGTATTGAAGACACTTGTGCTGCTGCTACTTGGTCAAACCCCCATACTTTTCGATACGCATTACAAATTGAACATCATATCCAGGAGTAGAATTGCCTTTGGTTCTGCTATACTCCTGAATATCCTTCTTTGATGGTCACCCTGGATTATACTTGCTGGGGACTCTGTCCCACATGTTAATGGAATGAAGTGGACAACATCAAATAAAGATATTGTGTTCTTACCATAATGTTCCAACTGTGTTGTCCATCTTCATTTCCATTACGCTTCCCACCCCCCTTCCCCCTATCTAGGTCTTCGGAAAGCCTGGTAGAATTTATAAGGAGTCTCTGTTCCTTTAGTTTTGTTTCTGATGTTTTCTTCTTGTGCATTCTGCAAACATTTGATCTGCATGTTTTTGTAGAGTAGTTCTAATGTTGTTGGCAGTTATGTTTTTTCTTGGGAAACTCGATCTGAGGTACTCTGGGGGAGTGGGGCATTATGGGTAGGGAGGAGGAACTCAAGTCAGGAATCTCAAGCTTGAAGAAGGCGGCCGGTCAGCTTCGAGCCTTGGAACCGTATCCCACAGTTTAATAGAAATGAAGATGGACAGCACACATGGAATGTTATGGTAAGAACATAACTTCTTTGTATAGTGCATGAAAAAAGTTAGTATCGTTTATTTTAGTTTTTGCTAATGTATGTGTGTCTATATTATTTAAAATGTGAGAATTTAGTAAAGGTATTTAAAAATATTCTACAATGCTTTTTCCCTCTCCAACCCTTCAAAATACTTTGTATTAACATTTTTCCATATTTCTCTTTCCTTTATTTCAGCCATAGCACTGAAGTCCCCCTTTCACTGCTTTTCTTTCCCATTTTCCATCTTCCCTATTACTTCCCCAATCCTGTCTGGTATCCACTCCTTAAATGTCTTTGGAATAAATAAATAAATAGAGAATCACCAATGTGCATATCTTTTCCAGTTATCTTTGTCCTTTACCTTAGTACACAATCAGATGTAATTGGATATACCTCTGTTCTCTGAAGTAAACAAGCATGCTGTTGTGTTGTATAATATTTATCCAGAGTGGGCCAATTCTTACATACACCTATGAGAATGGTAAGTAAATTTTGCTTAATATCCTAAGGAGACCACTACATCTTCCCTTGCAAATGCTTTCATATACTTCTTTAAGAATCTCCCTTCTCCCTATACCTACTGACATGTCCTTATTACAAACTATATTCCATTCTTCCTCTGTAATTAGGATCCCTTGCTGAAAACTTCCTATTTCCCATAGTATTCTCCTTAATTCTCAAATTTTACTTTTGGGAGGGACATAGTCACCAAGGTAATTCTTTTTTTCAAACAAGATGCCCCTCACTGTCACAAACCTTCCATGTCCAAGGTAATTGTTTTTCAAAACCAGAAACACCTTATTGCCAAAAATCTCAAGTCCTTTCTTTTTTTTTTTTTTGCTTTTACTAAAGCAGCCCCTTTACCTAGTTAGTATTATTACACTCTCTTCCTCTATCCCTTTTATTCAGCTGAGTAACCCTCATTGTATCTTTATACAAATCTTTGATATTTTTTATCAAGCTGACATATTCAGACCTAAACGCAAATCTCTTGCAACGTGCCTTTTGCTCCCTACTCCTCTGTAGATAAGTTCTCCTCCACTACCTTTAACCTGTGTGCTTAACCCTAACTCTGCTGTAAACAATAACGCTAACCTTAGCCCTGTCCCTAACCAAGTACTGTGCAGGCAGCTTAATTTTGATTTTTTTTTTTTAACCACCAGGAGTTTTGCATTTGTATATTTGTAGTATTTAATGCGTCTTTTTCATTGTTTTGCCTTCATGACCGGTGACATTGGTCTTTTGTCAGACACTTGTATTTTGATACTTTTCTCTGAGTGTCTTATAAAATGTTTAACTTTGGTGCAGCCAACTAAATGCTTTTTCAGCTAAATGAACACTCTACAAAATAAACTATCCTTGTTTGATGTGCTATCTTTCAAACATATCTGATTATATCAAATAACGTGAAGACTTCAAAAGTTTTGATTGTCATTATGATCCATTTTTAATTTTGTACTGTCCTATCTCTGTTTGCATTAGCCGTGTACTTAACTGTCTTTGTCTGTTTTACATGTACTACTAATAATCTTTTGATCTCATTCTCACCAGTAAAGATTACATCATTTGTCACTGTGATTTTTTTTTTTTAATGGGAAATTCTAGGATTTCCTTGTTTTTCTTTGAATCCACCCTCTTAGGTTGCATAAATGTTTACCAGTAAAGTATTTCAGACTCTAGCTTATGATTTTAGTTGCCTTCACAGTCAGATGCAGATCAGCTTGGTGCTATAGGCATCTTCCTGTTCTTCCTCAGCCCCACCTTTCTAGCTTTTGTAGACTCATATTACTATATAGCACTATTTTTTTTCTTTTTCTTTTATGGAAAATTCCAGGATTTTTTTTTGTCAGTTCTTTCTCCATAAAACCCCCAGTTTTAAATGCTAGTCATTCAAACTTTCATTGAATCCCTCAAGGCATACCCTGTCCTTACGCAGGGCTTGGACAGGCAGTGTCTTGGTGAGTAAAAATGTGTGTTCCTTGTCAGAGAGATGGTTTTCTGATTCCTGAACTCCTGCACTCCTTGTATATGACTGTTTCAGAAAGGTAGTGCCACTGTGGGAGTTTAGAATAGGTAAAAAGGGTAATAATACAAAGAAAAGGCAGTGACACAGAATTTTTAGAAGAGTAGATTTTAGAACCTTAGCTGCCTCATCTTGTACTGCCTGCAGATCTGGAAACTGTTGACCCATCAACTCAAAGCTGAGGGGTAAAAAGAAAAACTGCTCTCCCCATTCCTTTTGCATCTGTTGCAAGCGGCTTGCTAAATCTGTAACAAACTGTAACAAGTAGGTTGCTACAATGCACTGAGGCACTCACCTCGAATTAAGGCCAACCTGTAAATGCAGTATTGGTATCCATTTATTATTGTTGATTCTGCACCCTCACACCATTGGCACCTGTTGATCGTGACACTTGATACCTTGCATGTGGGAATGCTAATCCTTTTGCCTTGCCCTGGTTTCATGTCTGGTAGATTTTCTATGCTAGAGAAAAGGGGAGCAAATTGAAGGAGTAAAGAAGCTACAGCAGTGGGTCAGGGTGGAGTACTCAGTGATGTAGAAAAGGGTGAGAGAAAACTGCTAAAAAGAAGAGGGCCAGTGTAGCTATACAGAAATGTAAGGCTACAAGAGGAGGGAAAAAGGAGCTGGGGAAGTGCAGGAGACGCAGTCCAAGGAGGCTAGCAGAAGGAAACAAAGATAGTCAGGGCAGCTGAAAGGGAGTTAGTGCAACAAATCAAGAAGGGAAGCAAATGCTTTTTTTAAGTACATAGCAGAAAGAAAGAAGGGCAGTACAGAACTGGCCAGCCTGAGCAAAGATGGAAGGAATGTTACAGAAGACAGGGAAAAGGAAAAGAGAAGCTGAGTTAATACTTTTCTTAATCCTTCAATAAGGAAAGCAAGGAGAGGATGTCCCATTTGGAGGGAGGCAGGGAAGAATGGGGTAAACAGTGAGAAGACAGCAGGGTAGGTAAGGAAGAGGTGGAAGGGAAAATGGCTGCTGTTAAGGAGGATAAAGTACAAGGGCAAAATGGGCTACCTCCCAGAGTCCTTAGAAATCTTTCCAGCTTGTTGGCAGACACTCTGTTAGAGATCTTTAGCAGATCACTGGCTTGAGAAGAAGTGGCAGAAGACAACAGGTGTGGTACAGGGGAACAGGAAGACTCATGAGAACTGCAGGTCTGTTAGCTTAACAGTAGTAGCAAGGAAAGACATGAATAGAATCCTGAGCAGTTGGCTGCTATCATTTCTCCAAAACAGGCCCATCGCCAGAAGGAACTGTCATTCAGATCTAATCATTTGTATGACCAGATTACAATGTGCTAATTAAGAAAGCTCTGTAAATGCCTTTCAAGGAAGCTCACAGTCAGTGACATGACAAACAATATTTATTTATTTGTTTACATTGACATTGTTGCTGCAGCTGGCTAGTGTCAAGCTAGAGTGGAAACCTGTGGAGAAAGTCTCAAATTAGTACTGTTAAAAGATAAAATTTTGCATTAGGTAATTATTGTGATAAGGCTATTAATAAGGTATTGTCAGATGTTGGAGGCTACATTGCCTAAAAGATGCCAGAGCCAGTGAAAATACCACAAGCTAGAAATAATGCAGTCTTAAGACAAATCTTCAAGAGTATAACGTATAATATAACATATCAGAAAGGTTACATGCTTGTTTTTGATGCTAAAAATCGGATTATTTCAAATGATACATGTACGCAACTCAACAGTAATGCAACTGAATTAAAAGTGTTGTATTTAACTTTTTGCAAGTCCAGAAGTACGATATTAAGTTATTACCTCATGACTTTTCTTATCATACGATTCATCAGCACTGTCAGGATATTTTTCCGAAAGGTAATGTAATGTCTGGCTGTACTGTGTCTGAAGGACATTATCAAAGTAAGCATACTGTGGATTGGTCTGTAGACAGAAATTTCTTCATTGTGCTTCCCACTAGATAGATGCCCCTAACCACTTAACACTTCAAAATGTGTATGCAGCTCTCCAAGTTTTCTTCCTTTGCACTTGAAAAATGCCCTTTTTCAGCTGTTGCCCTCATTGTTTTAAAAATTTTGTTAGAGGTAAACACTACGGCAACACCACTAAGTATTTTATCTGTAGATAATGTGATGTAAGCATTTGTCTAGAAAGGTCTATGTACTCTGGCTTCTTTGAACCACATTGTTGGTGAGAAATGTTCAGAAAAAAAACATGCTTATTCTAGTGTACTGGGTATGCACGGGTGCATCCTTGTGTGAGAAAATGGAAAAGAAATTATAGTACTCTAACACAGTAGGGGTAACTGCAAATAGACAGTAGAAATAATGGCAGACTTTTGTAAAGAAGAAAGTTGTTTTTGTTCTGAAAGTGAAGTTGTGTACAGTAAAAGGTTTTTCTAGAGTTGTGTGCTGTTCTTTTATCACTGGTTATATTAGCTTCCGTGAATCACTTTATATTGCAGTGTGCTTTATTGCCAAAGTGATGGGATGCTGGGAAGTATTTAACATCCCAAAGTGGTTGAGCAACTTCCTTATTTTGTCTTGCTCTTATACAAAACTTCCTCTAAAAATATGTGACTGAAACCTCTGAATGACACAGGCAAAGCTTGTGACTGAGCTGTGTTCAGAAATGAATCATTGTATCACTTTAATAACACTGATCCTTGTTTCGTCTTTCTGCGTCTGACCGTCTTGCTGTTTTGTCATGAGGGAGGGGTTGTACCTTTAGTGGCCTGTTATCTTATGCTTATGATTTGCTTAGTCAAGCTTTTATGCTTAATTCTCTGCTCCTAAGTCGGCACTCCATGACGTCACTGTTGTTTGTAAAAAGCAGATTCCTAACACTGTGGTTTTAAAACAAGGGTTTTGCAGAAAGAAATGAACTGCAGGAACCAGTTGTTGTGATGACAGAATAAGTGGCTTGAAAGAAACAAAGAAAAATAGGAGGACAATGGTCCTTTTATGCAGCATAACTTCATTGACTTTTCAGTGATTTCCCAGTGAAAAATTTGTGGCATAGATGCAGGAGATTTTCTATAAGGGCTGAAATACTCTTTATTTGGCATGGGAGCATCATGAGTTTGTGTACACAACAGGACCAGATTGGGCACATTTTTTTCTTCTCACAGAGTGACGGCAGTGTTGTGCAAGTCAGTTCTAAGGAACACTAACCCAGGAGGGGAGATGCACAGATGGTAATATGTGTTCAGGAAGCTTACCATGTGTCCATCTGAGAAAGCACTCTCCACTACAGTGCAAAATCTGTTATCCACATGGATTGAAGGGTAAAGAATTACAGAATGGTGTAACAGGCTGACTGCAAGTGGTTTGTGCAGCTTTACATTATCATAAGCAGTAGTAACATCTGCTGTAATGAAAGCAGTGGTGTATTTGCTCTGTTGTAAAGTGCATTGGCTGTACTTTTTCGCTCTCTCTCTCTCTCTCTTTCCTTATAGAAGTTTCAATGTGAATTTGATTTATAATAAAGTTGGGTGGAGTGTTGAACAAGGCCATTAAAAAAATAAATCAAAGTATCTGAGATAGGGTTTCACATATTCTGATGATGATGGTATCGATATAACTTCATTAAATCTGCTATTCAGTGTTTTGCCAGTGACATCATATGTCGTAATCTTTATCTGGAATTTAAAATTACATCAAGAAATGTTCTTTTATGGATAAAGGTAAAATGTGGGGGATTCACCTGAACTCTGATTATATGTAGTAGTCAGAAAGCATGTTTGGTACATCTGATATTTCTTCCATAATGTTATACAGTAAACTCTCAGTAAACTGGAAGTCAAGCAACCGGCAAAAAAATATCGAGAAAATACAGTACAATTTTCATGTGTTGCACTTACTGTACACCCCCCCCCCCCCGCAGAAACATAAAGTTTTAGAGTGTTAAAAAGGAAAACAGGAATAAATCCCCTCTCTGTGCCCTTGGTAATTTTGGTTCAGATATCCATGCTGGCATTGAGGAGGCCAGGCAGGAAGGGGGAGAGTGAAGTGGTATAACCTGCTCAGGTGTATTGATGGAGCGATGGGTATGGGCACATTGTGAAGGTTGGGATGATTTTTCTGCAGAGACCAGGGAAAGACCAGCTGTGCTCAAGGACAAGAGGGGAAGAGAGATTGTTGGCAATGGCCCTTGTGGATATGAGGAGCATCCAGGATAGTCAACCCATTGCACTCCCTCCCTGCCTTGCAACCCAAGCATGTGCAGAGGGACATAGGGATTAAGAAAAAAATTAAGAAATTCCCAAGCCAACTTCTAGGATGGCTGCAAGCTAAGTAACGGCTTAATTTAATCTCTCCCAGTATGAAAACAGAGACGTGGAAAAGAGAGACAGTGAAGTTGTCTTTTTGGGTAAATTTCAGTAACTGACTAGTAAGTACACTGCCTGGATGCCAGCAGAAAAGAAATTCAGAGAACCTGTTTGAAAAATCACAAAAGTTGAAGAGAAAACACTACAGCTATTCAGGAAAAAACACTGCAAGCTCCAGCTTTGGGGGCAATACATGACTGCAATAATCTAGAGGAAAAAATAAGTCAAATGTGCTCAGAGCTGAGTAAAATAAATGAAACACTGAAGGAGTATATCAACTCAAATAACAGAAGGCTGGAAAAAAATGGAAGAAGTTTTAAATATATATAAAACAACCACGTCAAAGAAAATGCATAAAACCAAAACCTTTATTAACTCAGTAAGTGCTTTTGTCTCAATAAGACTTTTTCAGACTGAGCCATACATTTCAAATTCAACCATTTGAAAGACAAGCTCATTACATAATCAACATCATCAACCAGTCAACAGGCTTAATGCTTTAATTTTTTTTTTAAGAAAAACCTTGGTCGTCTTTATTATTAAGCCCTGGGAGATAGCCGGCATCTAATTTCAACTGCCAGCGATATTCACACCAGTCAAAGTCTTCTTCTGCAACAAATCTATTACCAAAATGTAATATTTGCTGCAAAACCAAAAACTTAGGAGCAACAGCAACAAACACTTTATTATGCAAAGTGAATTTCATTAAAATGATTATGTAATAAGGTTGTCTTTAAAATGGTTGAATTTGAAATGTATGGCTCAGTCTGAAGAAGTATTATTGAGATGAACGTGCTTACTGAGTCAATAAGGGTTTTGGATTTATATATTTTCTTCAACATGGTTGTTTTATATATATTTGATTTGTTACAACCAGTACATCCATTTTTTCATGATAAGTTTTAAATAAATGTTCAAATGAGGTGATAAAACTTAAAAAAATCAGAAGTCGAAACAAAAAGGCTAGCTGAGTATGAGACTGCTCAAGAAGAGATGTCTAAAAAAATAATAGAATTAGAGGACTGAGCACCTGAGATTTTTGTATGTACCAAAGAAGCTGAAAGGAACAAACTGTATTAATTTTATGAAAGCATATATAAGCAGCTGGACTGCTATTCCACAGCAGTTGATTTTAATTGAAAGGGCACGTTGTGTGTTCTCTAAACCTGGCCATCAGAAAGCAACCTAGACTTTTAATAGTACAAATGTAATCCTACCAGCAGAAAGAGTTGATTCTGACAAAAATATGTCAGAAGGACAAAGTATTGAAAGAGGAAAACAGAGTGTTTGTGGAAAATGTTTACTCACTGAACAGGCAGAAGAGGAGTAAATTAATTTTAGTAATCAGGGAATGTTGAAAAGCAGGCATGAGAATCAAGCTGCTGTAACCAGGCATTTTCAGAATATTCTTTCCTGGAGGGACAAAATCATTTTTTTTTGATGCAGAGCATACTAAGAAGGAAATACAAAAGATTGTCCAACAAAAACTGAGCCATCGACAGAAGTGTATTCTGCTTCTTGTTCTTCTGGTAATAAAGCCCATAGAGAGGCTATGCCAGTGAAACCCTTCCCAATGTTTCTAAGAAAAATGCTGCAGAGACAGGAAAAAATCACAAGAGTTGACTAGAAGAACCAAGAATACATTGGAAATGAAGCAGAGACTGGATTTGGGAGATGGAGATCAACAGAAAAAAAACAGGAACTAATAATAACTAATAATCACAAATAAGTGGCATTTCAAAGCATTAGTTATATTTGTGAAACATGACTGAATGAGAAACCTGGAAATATTAGACTTCTTTGACTTTGTTAAACTTGAAGGGCCTCTAAAGCATATACTGTAATTCATGTCATCAATGTTTAGAAAAACATTTAGGAGTGGGGAAGATGAAAGGGTTAACTGTAAGTAAAACAAAAAATTGTTCTAAACAGTAGTATTTTTGTAGTGTATGACATAAACTGCATGTTGTACAGCAAAGCTTTTTCAGCTGCTTTTGTGTGGAATTGGGATACTAAAGTGAACAGGTGCTCCTGTCTTTTACTTATTTCTTTCTCTTTTTTCAGTTTTAAGAAATGTAGGCACTGCAGTGTAAAAAGAGAAGTAAAGTCTGGACAAAAGAGCAGGACACAAGAAAAATTGATTTTTTTTTTCTTATTTTCTCTTAGGGAAATGATTGGATTAAGGCCCTTGGCTTGCTGTAATCACTTTTAAGGGGAAGCAAGTAAATTAAAGAACATTGAATATAATGAAATGTCTTCCTCTACTAAATAAATGAGTGCTTGTAGTAGAGGCAGTTGCATATCTTGTTCTCATGTTTCTAAGGAGACATTCTGATAAAGGGGCAATAAAACTGAATACTTCTTTCTTTCAGTGGCTTGGAGGTAATGTTTTCTGAAAGCATTCAGATGTTTTCTAATCTGAGAGACAAAGATCAAAAAACAGCACTTAGTGGAAGTAGAAGCACAGGCTATACCATACATCTTAGCGTGAATGACCTTCATTATAGGTTAATTCAGGCTTGAGAGTGTGGCTGTCAGTCTGGAACAACTGTTCCTGTTAGGACATTATTGGAAGATGTACATAGTTGTGTGTGTTAGTAATAAGTTAATTAAGTTAAGTTTAGGGGTGTTTTTTTTTTTGTTTGAGGGCTTTCATTAAAACAAAATATTTGATGAGATGTGGCATAGTTTCAAATGGATATGAAAAGAAAGAACTGTATAAAAGACCAACCTGCAAAACAGTGTATGCATGTAACACACAAATCAAAACTAGACATTAAAAAGCTGTTGCACATAACAGATGGAAATAACTTCTTAACATAATGACACTTTCTGTATTGCCTTTAAATGTGAATGGTCTCACAGATATATCCAAAAAGAAAGAGTAGCGAACTATATTACATGCAGAGTGCAAATAGCTGTGTTACAGGAAACATTTGGAAAGAACTGAGCATGTGAATTTGATAAAGACTTTCAGGATGGTTATTCAGTGGAATATATGGGACAAATGAAAAGGGCAGTACTTCCATTAATTGCAAGAGGATCTCCATTAATGATAGAAGAAGGGAAAAAAAGATAACAGTGGTAGATTTGTAGTAATAAGGGGCTACTTGCAAGGGAGGAAGATTATGCTGGCATGTTTTATATTCCACCTAAAACTGCTAAAATGTAGTTTAAGAAAATACTGGGAGAAATAATCAGCTTTCAGCAAGGAATATTATTTATAGGTAGGGATTTTAATTTGATTTGCCACAGTTAGGTTGCATCTGGGGGGCCCAAAAGGGAAAATACAATAAGAGGGTAGATTTTTGAAGAAATGTATGAAAATGTTTGATATGCAAGATGTAAATTCAGTAGTAGGAGTTTGTAGTGAATTTACATTTTTCCCTAAGGTACAAAAATTAGGCTAGGCTGTACAGAAATTATATTTCATAGGAACGTGTGCATTTAATTGAAAGTTTTGTTATGCATCCAATAGCTATTTCAGATCATACTCCAATAATTAAAATAAAAAGGCAGGGTAATGAAATAAAAAGGAGACACTGACGCTTCACCATCTATCTTTTTAAAAAGAGCGGAATTTAAGAAATGGGTAGTAGAAATTGTTTGGGAGTTATTAGGGAAGATAGAAATTTCTTCTGAAAATGTAGCTAGGTAGTGGGAACAAATTAAAGTGGAGTTTAAAAATAGGGTGGAAATAAAATAAATGTAGTTAAGAAATAACAAGGATTATTTACAGGTAATGACAAAGGTTAAAGTATTGCAGAATAGGGGGAATCTCACAGAACAAGAGGAGGAGAAATTGCAGAGTGATAAACAGAAAATATAGGATTGCTTTGATAATATGCATGAGTATAGAAAGACTGCTGTTAAGCAACTGTTTTTGATAACTCCACTGTACAAAAACTTGTAACACAATAATTTAGACAACAGAAAGTAGAAGGGGGTTGTTGCCAAGCTTAAGAGGTCTTTAACCAGGAAGATGACTAGAGATCCTGTGGAGGTACTAGAAATACTTTTCAGAAATGTTATGAATGTCCGTGTAAAGCAGAGAAATGTGGAAATAAAAAAAATGTACAAATGAAAATGTTTATTGAAGAATTAAATATGCCAAGGTTATAGGTAGAGGAGGCTAAATTACTAACTGGATAGGAGGAGATGAGATAAAAATTTGGTGAAGTATAACCAATCTGCAGGAAAGACCCCAAGAGGAGATGATATTCCTGTAGAAGTTTGGAAGCCAGTAGGGAAGAAACTGAAAGGTCTGGAAGGTTTTGTTTAACAGTATTTTAAAAGGAGGAGAAGCACCAACATCCTTGAAGAAAGTTGTAGTTGCTGTAATACTTAAAGATGGTAAAGACCCATCAGATCCAGCATCATGTTGGCCCATTTTGATTCTACCATGATTATCAAGTATTTGTTTTTAATGGCTAAAAAATGGCAGAGGTGCTGCCAAAATTGATAGATATGAAATAATGTGGTTTTATGGAGAGGAGGCAAATATTTCACAAAATTTCACAACATTTAATAGAACAGTGGTAATCCAGATGGAAGCAGAATGTAAGAAAAAAAAACTGTTGTTGATGGGTCTTGATACAGAGAAAGCTGGGATTTTATGAATAGTGCAATGGAAGCATTTGAATTCCTGATAAAATTATAAGGTTGATTAGGATATATTAGGGATTTGAGGCAAAACTTAAAGTAGGTGGGTTCCTCTCTGATAAGATCTGTTTGAACTGAGGAACCAGGCAGGGCTGTCCTCTTTCCCCTTTGTTATTTGCATTATATTTAGAACCATTAGCAAAGGAAATAAGGGACTCAGAAATTCAAGGATATAATTGCTATGGTAGTCAAGAAAACCTGGGTTTATGTGCAGATGATATTGTTTTATACCTGATAAAACTAGAAAAGGACATTTAAATGTTGTGTAACAATTTTGAGACAGTTTCAAGTCTTTTTGGGATACAAAATTAATGAAGCTGCAACAAAGACAGTAGCTATAAACTGTGTACCCACACATGAATTGGTTCAGCAATACTCATATTTATGGGGACATGATAAAATGAAGTACTTAGTATGGATTAAAAATATTCTGTTATGGCAGATAAGGGTATGTGGGAGGAGAGCAAAAAAAAAAGATAATATGAAAACTGAGAAATTGAAAGTGCTGTTTTATGGATGGATAGTAAGATAAAAGCAGTGAAAATGTTTTTAGTCCCTTTAGTTTATACACAGGTCAGGCATTTTTTTATCAACCAGAGGAGAGGTTGTGAATAGCAATTAATAGAGTTGAATGATATTATCTGGGAGGGGAAGATGGCAAATATCAAGTGGGAATCTTTCCTTCCAGCAGAATAAGGTAGTTTGGGATTACCTTTTTGATTGGGTATTGCAGAGCTTACAACATTAAGGCTCCTACACATAGCACAAGCAGAAAGCTATAATTCAAAGTGGAAAGAGATGATGGACAAACAGGGAGAAAGCTCAAGAAACAGAGAGACTGGGACTTTGGATGCAGATCTTTAAGGCTAATATTATTAACAGTACAGTGCATTATGCGGTGGTGGTGCTGCAGTAGCGTTGTCGCCTCACAGTTAGACGTTGCCCGTTCGATTCTCAGTTAGAGCGTCTTCTGTGTGGCGACATGCATGAATGGGCGTTGCTTCGTTGAAGGTTGTGCGTTAGGCTCGGCAAGCCAGCATGTAAAAATCTACTGCCAATCATTAACGGACCGGAGTTCCGCTGTGGCAACCCCTAACTGGGAAAAGCCGAAAGACACAAACAAACAGTGCATTATATTTAATAGTAAGTACTAGGCGAACACGAGGATTGGGAAAGGAGATTCTGCCGATGGGGATGATTGTAAATTAAGGATACAGACAGTAGGCAAAAAGGGACTGAAATGTACTATAGAAAACTGACAACGGAACCAAGGTATTGGGAGGAAGTAATTAGAGAGGGAAAGGTAATAGAATGGGAAGAGACCAAGAATTTGTTTGGACTTTAGGTGAGAGTTATGTCCGAATATAGGCAGAGAAACAACAGGGGGATCCTAAGAGAAAGACCAGTACTAGTGGAGTTTTTAGTAGACTCTAGAACAGAAGATGCTGATAAAAAAGGGATAATTAGTAGAGCAATTAAAATATTGCATGATAACTTATAAGAATCAATCAAAGGAGGTTAAAAAGGATTGGGAAGAGAAATTGTTTCTTTGATAATTGCTTCCCCAATGGGAATTGGGGAATTCCACCAGACAGGTATGACTCCCAAATATGTAACAAACTCTAGATTTAGAATTTTTGCTTGAAATCTGAGACCATCCATGTGCAACTAACAGTGGGCAAAACTGCCTTCCAGTTTGTAGCCTGCTACAGACCACCCTCCCAAACTCAGGAACCCCACTCGGCTTTCCTGAAGACACTGGAGAATATGAAGGTCTCTCCAAACACCATTATATTGGGTGACTTTAACTACCCAAACATAGACTGGGAGCACTACTCAAGCCCCAACACCATAGCCCAACGGTTCCTAGAATTTATAAACTCAAATGTTATGGAACAACTGGTCACCACTCCCACAAGAGGGGAAAACATATTGGACCTGATCATCACCAACATGGGGACTCTATGTTCCATACCAGAGGTATACCCCTCATTGGTAAGATCTGACCATAAATTAACCATAAATTAATTACTATGGACATCCATATCCCGTCCCCACCCCCAGCAAAGGAAACCACGGTCAGAAACTTCTCAAAAGCAAACTTCCCACTTCTCAAAACTGAGGTGGAATCCTTCAAAGCCCCAGGGCCAGTGGAAAATACAGCCCAAACCGCAGAATCCTTTACAAACGCATTCTATGGATACCTACAGGAATGCATGGATCGTGCTATCCCAAATAAAACCAAGACACACTCCTCCAAGGGCAGGAGACCTGTCTGGTGGACCCCAGCCATAAATAAGCTGTACAACAGAAGGAGGAAGCTACTACATGATGGAGCAAAATCCCTGAAAGGGAAGGCAACTCTGATCAGTACTAACAAGAAACTACGATCCCTCATAAAATCATCTAAGGCTAGCTTTGAAAGAAAAATTGCACAAGATGCTAAAGATAATCACAAGGCCTTCTTTAGTTATGTCAGAAACCTGGGTGGAAACTCCCAGATATGCCCTGAGTTAGTGCAAAATGACAAAAAATACACTGAACCCACAAACATTGCCAACATCCTGGCAGACAGGTTCAGTGCAAACTCCCCCCCTTCCCCCCCAAATGAGCAAATGACTATCCAAACAGTGTGTAGCCTCCCTGACATCACAGATGCACAGGTGAGAGCTGCCCTCTCCAAATCAAAAAACACAGCATCAATGGGACCAGACGGTGTCCCGGGCTGCGTTTTACATGAGCTCCAAGAAAAACTGAACCCTCACTTAAAATCACTATTCAGTCTCAGCCTTACAACAGGATATGTACCCAAAGAATGGCGTACAGCAACAGTGGTCCCACTCCATAAAGGTGGTGCCACAACAGACCCTGGAAACTATCGCCCTATAAGCCTAACTAGCCTGGTCTGCAAAGCTATGGAGCGTATCATCATGGAACTCATAAACAAAGACATTGGGAACCTCCAAACACTGGATCCTACACAATTCGGCTTTGTTAAGGGCAGATCTTGCCTCTTGAACCTGGTCGATTTCTTTGAAACAGTCACCAAGGCCATAGACGAAGGGAAGGTAGTCCACACAGCCTACCTTGACCTTGCAAAAGCCTTCGACACAATACCCCACTCAGGCATCATAAATAAGCTCACCAACTTAAATATCAACCCCTATGTCACAAGATGGGTTGCAAACTGGCTTAGGGATAGAACTCACATGGTCAGAATTGCAGGTGCCATGTCAGACTCTAAACCAGTTATCAGTGGTGTCCCACAAGGCTCAGTCCTGGGACCTCTCTTGTTCGGTATATATTTCTCTGAGGTACAGGCTAACACAGGAGGACTATGGCTGACAAAGTTTGCAGATGACTGCAAACTGGGGACCATAATCGACTCGCCGGCTGACACAAGCATCCTCCAAAAAGGTCTCACAGAGACGGATAACTGGTGCCAGAGCCATGGCCTAAAGCTAAATGCCAAAAAGTGCATAGTCATCCCCTTTGGGAAAAACAAAGTGCCCACAAATTACCACATAGGTGGTAATCCATTAAGTACGGAAGAAGTAATTAGGGATTTGGGGAACCAAGTAGATTGCAATCTCTCCTTTGACAATCACATTGCCAAAGTGATTAGAAAGACATTCTATATAGCCCACCTTATCACAAAGGGGTTCACATCTAGATCAAGAGAGGTCATTGTGCCCCTCTAATCATCACTCATCAGGCCCATAATTGAATACAATGCCCCATTTGGGATGCACCTTACCCGACACCTGCTACAACTAGAAAGACCCCAAAAGTACCTCACCAAGAGGATCAAGGGACTCAAACAGATGCCCTACACAGTTAGGCTAAAGAAACTCCAGCTCTACTCAATTGCTTACCGCCTACTCAGAGGCGACCTGTGCCTGATGTATAAAGCCATGTCCAACCCTGAATTAATGGACATGCTCCACTTCAAGAAATCCAAATCCATCAGAGCTACACGCTCCAGTGACATAAACCTCAGCACAGAAATAAATAGAACATGCTGGAGGGACAGATTCATATCCCAGAGGCTCCCCTCACTCTGGAACAAAATCCCAGTCAATGTTAGACAGAGCCCCTCAATGACCCTCTTCAAGAAGAATCTTGACGTTTGGATGGGAGATCGTAAATTTACCCCTGGGATCTCTTCTGTGTCACTGCTAGACAGAGGCACGGTAAACTAACCTTAAATGGCCTATCTTCTGTGACCTACTATACAGAGGCACAGTCAGCTAATCTAAAAAGGGTGTCGAAAGCCAAACACACTCTGGCTAGGCTTGTAAATGCCCTAGGGCAGATAGCCTAGTATCATCCTATGAACCTATAAGTGTCTGCAGAGGTATTTTTATACCCCAAATTTTTCCTTAGCTAGATTGCAAATATTGAAAGTATGATGGTTGGAGAAAGGGGTAATTGGAAACATATTTTCCTTGAGTGTAATGAGCTGGCAGACTTTAAAAAGTTCCTTGTAGACTATTCTATCAGAAATACTGGGTGAGCAAATTGATATAACTAAGGAAATTATTTTTTTGAGCTCCAGTATAGAATCGGAATTGCCTAGACATAGTAAGGCCTTGCTGAGTCTAATTATGGTGGCTGCCGAAAAAGCAGTTACTAGAAAATGGAAATTCAAGTCTAAACAAACAGTACTAGAAGCAGTGAATATAGTAATAGAGATAAAACAACTGGAAATAGGATCTTTACAAAAGGGTGGAAGCAAATTGTATAGAAAAAATGGGAATTGCGGGAAGAGTACATGCAGAATAATGTTTTGGAGGAGAAATGAGGTTTAAAAGAAGGCAGGATTTGAATGAGCTGTGTATTGTTTGACTGACAATTACTGGATAGATTATAAGTGATATAAAATGTTTGCAACTAAAACTATGTCTGTATGTTTTTTCTTTTATTTACATGTATGCTTGACTAATGCCATAAGTGATAATTTAATAAAGATGTTTGTTGTTTAAAAAAAAAGAATAAAGCAATGCCATCAGCAAAAGAAGAAAAATTGCTAAACCATGCCTGATGACTGCCTTAAATGATGGCTTTTAATGACTGAGCCATTTTATGAACTTTTTCTGCTCCACTGCCAAATCTACCAATTTCTCCTTTTCCCTCGGACGTTTTCCAATATATGCTGGAGCAAGTGCAGCACCTAAAGGTACCATTGGAGTCTAGCCATCACCTTCAGATGAGGGGCATGTTTTTATAACCTGCCCACAAGTTCCCCCCACTCCTGAGAAGTCCACGTTATATCCTCAGGGTGGGAGTGCATTAAGAATGTGCTAGTGTATTTCTTCCACCTCTGCAGAAGCTCAGCCAAGGTTCTCCCACTGTTCTGCTGTTCTGGACATACCTCACCTTATGACATCCCAAGACTTCACCAGGAAATGGATACGGGAAATGCTTGGAGGACCGCCTTCCCTCCATGATGGAAAACCCCATCCTTCCCTGCTGTTCCATCAGTTACCTGAGCCACTAATTGAGCCTCACCTGAGCTGTAATCAAGACTTTATCCCCCTACCCAATCAGAGCTGCCTGGTAATGAGTGAGCCAAATGGTTGGGAGGAGACTGGTGATTGATTGGCATCAAAATAGCGATTATGGTATAAGCCACAACAATGATCAGGTGTAGGGATCTGACAAGTTTATATGTAGAAAGAATAAGTGGAATATGGGTGTTTTGTAAGTGCTAGATTATAATATACAAAATGAGAGTCTCTGTTTTATTCTTTGTCGTATTTCTTCTACCTGTTAACAGGTGCTCGTGTTAATGCCAAGGATAACATGTGGTTAACACCTCTTCATCGGGCTGTGGCTTCCAGAAGTGAAGTAAGTACCTTTCAGATTTTGCATGTAGTTTAGGATATGTATTATTTGCTGTTGTTTTTGGAGTGTTGCACTGAATCAGTTTAAACAGGAAATCCAGAGATTAATTGGCTTGTGTTTCAAGCTGACCATTTTCCTCTTGAACTGTGCAAGTACGTCTTATCGTTCATGCTTTTTCTGTCCTGTTCCATATTGATTGCTTATTACATTAGAGAATATTTTTGTGTTTCACTTTGCCTTACTGGAGGTATGCATTGTATTTTGCTCTGTCAATGGTGACATATGAGTACAAATTCTGTTTGCTGAATGTATTTGTTTGCATAACAAAATCTGTGCAGTTACATCAGTTTAAAGATGTAAAAACAGTACTTGTCCGTATTAGCATACATTTTGTTTTAATGATGTAAGACATCTGTCCACTGATATTGCTGTCAAAGTCTTTATTTGACCAAAAACAGCTGTTTGTTTATTGAATTCAGGTTGTCTCCCTTACTTCAGTCCCCACTCGTACCATGCTAGGTGCTTTGCCCTCTGCAGCTATTTTACTTAAGTAGTCAGTGCTGAGGTCACTGCATGTTGAAGAAAGGGTATTTCCCAGTGCCACATCCATTGCTCAGTTTGACCAGTTGTCATTATTGCACAGTTGGTTGACACAAGTTATCCATTCCCAATTTTCAGAAAAAGATTAAAGTTGTACTAGGATGCTCCCCCTTTTCTCTGTATTTTTAAACCATCTTGAATCTGGGAATTGATTGTCTTTGTATTGTTAACATTCACTTTTATCTAGCCATCTGTTGAGGTTTGTGCTGTCTTTATTTAGTCTCTTTCCTGCATTTGATGTCATAATTCCTGTACATTTAAAAAGAAAGCAACCTTAACATCTGAATTCATTTTCAGTTTCATTTTATCTGCTGTACATGTAGCTCTCAAGGGTGAGGAGTTGCTGTTAATGTTTTACACGTTTCACGCTACAACTTGCATGTGTCGCCATTTGTTCATTTCTGAAACCTCATTGCTGCTTTACATGATATTAATATACAGTAAACTCCCTCTTATCTGGTCTCGCTGAGACCAGACCTTAGGCTGGATAAACGAATGGATGGTTAGTCAGACAAAGCATACACAATAGCAGTTATAGGTTATAAATCAGCTAGAATAACAGGATTTGTGTTAGTATACATTTTTCTAAAGAATGTGAAGTCTAAAACTCAAATGTCATCATTATTTAACCTAGAAGAGGCAGAAGTGCTGTTCTTTTCTGCTGTCTTTTGCTAGGGCTATGGCAGAAATTTGATGGCCCGTTAAAGAGAGGCCAGATAAGAGGTAGTCTGTTGTATAACAAAAAGAGTAGTAGTCCATACTGTGCTTACCTCATTATTCATTCACTTTCCAATTTGATATATGTTGGTCTTTCAACAGCCCTTACACTGAGTGCTGAATGATTGAAACAGTCTAATGATGGGAATTAATCTAATTAAGTTTGATTTATGGTCACAAAGGAGGTTTAGCCTGTCTGGCTGTTCAGTGGATACAAGGCAGACAAGCTAATCCTGAGTAGGGGTGCCAGTTCATCACAAAATGTGCACACATTGACTGTCACACAGTACAGCTGCATAAAGTGACAATTTTAAAGGACAGCCACACCCACAGACTCAAAAAACATGTTTATTTCATCACAGTTTGGTGTTTCCTACATTTTAACACCACTGTGGGACTATTTAGAGCTTTTTAGATATTTTTATACGCAATTTCTGACTCTGACCATATGGGGTGTGGCATCTTGAAATAATTCTGACTGTTTAGTCTGCCTCTAAGTATCCTAGAATACATTGTTTGTCTCCAAAAAATTGCATCAGATCTGCCACGTTTTCCGTAAAGCTCCTGTCAGTCCACTGATTTTACAGACATTCACTGCTGTGTTATAGTCACCTACATTTGGTTAAAATTTTATCCTTTTTCAATGACTACTTCAAACACAAGCAGTGCAAATGCTACAGAACAGAATTGAAAAGTGCATTTTATTGCTTTCTTCTTAGAAATGGTAACTTGATTTCTTTTGTGAAGGCTGAAATCTAGTTCTTCAAGGTATCTCCCCTCGCTCTTCACACCTACCTTCCCTAGCTGTCAAAGAGCTAAGGGTAATTTGACCCATTATCTGCATGTGATTGACAGCTCACAGCAAGTGACCAGACTAATGTACTGTTTCTTGTCAGCCTTCCCTTCCTTATAGTGGGAGATTTTTTTTTGTTGCACTTCTCCTGTCAAATTTAGAACCAAGCTCCATAGCTCTGGGAATCATTACTGTTTTGCAAAGCATCAAACCCGCTTATTTTTCCTTCCTGTTTGGGTAAATAGCTAACAAATTATGCACTATAAATACAAAATATTTCAGACTTGCATGACAGGACCCACATGCTTTTTTAAGTGGTAATTTAAGAAAATTACAATATTGCATACTTCTTGTAATCTGATGTAGTGCTGTCTAGTAATTGTGACAGACATCTGCTTCTTATGTAAAAACATGCAATTAATGTTTACGCATGGTAATTGCAAATTTATGCTCTTAGTTTTTGCAGCTGTTACTTTGCTTCTGCCTGTACTTAGTCACATATCGGTAGGGCTATTCAGAAAAGTGAGATTATAGTTTGACATTTTTCCTAGGTTAAGAGTTGGCTGGGCAAGGCAGTTCTGACATCTCAATGTGGGTGGTCCACTGGCTCTTCTATACAGCATTCAAATCAGGCGGGGATTACATCACTTTGGGGGAGGAAACATCCCAGTAGCTAGAGCAAGAGCTCTGGCAGATGTGACATCATCATTTCAGAACCAGCTAGAGGTTTTTCAACTTGGTTTTCAAAGCGAAAGTAAAACAGTACAGAAAGGTGGGAAGCCTAACAGGGAAAACAGTTGAGTGGCTTAGTTTTTAAACCTGCATGGGTGATTTTTGTAGGCTGTATCAACGAACAGGGACTAAAAGAGACAACAGGCTGAGCAATCTGCTTTAATATCCATTGTTGTCCTTTAAAGAGTTCGAGCTCATGGATGATACACTGTTGGGGTGTGGGAAGAAAATGGAGCACTTAGCAAAAACTCTGTGGACACAGGGAAGATATGCATACTCCTCCCCATAACTCACTTCAGCCAATTACTGAACTGGACGATCAACCATTGTAAGACTGCTGTGTGACATTGTAATATACTTCAATATTTGATTATCTTTCATACAAATAGTCTTGTTAGAAGATAAAATGCTGCTATGAAGTTGTCAAGTTGTGTTGTATTGTTTACCCTAGTTTGTTTGCCTTACAAGTACAGGCAGACTGATAAAAACAAGAGGATTCTAAAAGGCAAAGCCAAGATCTAATAAATGCATTCCTTTACACATATTTAAGCAAAAAGGAAGATGTTAGTTAAACTTTTAGCTAAATCTGCTGAAGTCTTCAACTTGCACGGTAACTTTTTTCTTGTAGGGCACACTAAAGTAGCTGTTAAAACATATCTAGGAAATGCTCATATTAAGCAGCAACTGTTCTGGGCCTTGTCCTATTCCAGAAGCCACTTAGCAACCCAGTTTATGGGTAATACCTGTTCAAACCTTTGGAGTTGAGTCCAGAATATAAACAGTAAAACACCAACCTCCAACGATCACTAACAGACGTTCCACCTTCTCTCAGTAAATAAAAGTTGGCAGAGGAAATAAGTCAAAAGATTAATACATGAAGAAAACTGTAGACTTAACTAATTAACAAGACATCTTATGAATTCAACTAAATCATAAGTACCAGCTGTGGTAGAGATGATTAGCTGAAAATGTTCTGTATATTTTTTGTTATATTTTTGCACAAACCCTCTTCTGACCATCTATCTGTCCCTCCCTGCTGTCCTACTGACCTCAGTCCACCTTATCAAGAGTTGTGTGACTCATTCATTCTTAGGGGAGATAACTGTTGCGATTGGGAGTAGGGCCACCATATGTGCTGAGAAGCTGGGTTTTACTCTTTAAGCCCTTTATGTTTACCTGGCAACCAGCTCAGGGTTGAACACACAGGGTGAATAAATGATGTAGCATCACTCATTTCTTCAAGTTGCATAGATCCTCAAGACTTTACTAACCTTCCCCTTGAAGCCAGCATCTCTACATTTTCTCCAGTGTTCACAAAGAACTCTAATATGGAACCATGCACTGCAGATACATGCCATCCACCACAGATGAATGCCATGCACAGATGCATGCCGTACACCCTCCCTCACCAAAGAGAGTTGAGCTGTATAAGCCTTGTCACGCCTGTCTTCCCTCTGCCAAGTCCAACAAGTGCCAGAGCAGGTAATCAAGCTTATTTTGCCTAGGTGATAGTCAGGACTGTATCCCTCTGCATAGTCAGAGCTGGTAATGCGTTTTATTGATAATCACATAATATAGATATCAGCTGCAGAAGTCTTAATGATAATGCTGTAGTAATTGCACATATTTGATACAGCAGCTATGAAATGCCAAATGCTAGAGCATGTAGTGTGTGAAAACAGGTAAATAACGTATCAGTAAAAATTAAGTGTGGTCAAACCACATAGTCATAACAGTATTTCCAGGATATTTAAAACAAATACAGTATTGCTCCCAGGGTCCAGTAAAAAATAACATAATTGCTTGACAAAAACATAATTTTTCCAGTGGTATCATGTTTAATGTTATGTTTTAGGGAACAGAAAAGCTAATAATAGCTGTATGCCAGGTAAACCTACAGAAAAAAGGTTGTGACAAAAAAAAAAAAAAGACCTTTAATGACTCCAGCCTTGTTGCTTAGATGCCCGAAGCCCTGACTATTGTGAAACAGCCTATGTTTGATTAGTGGTATGGGTGTCTAAGATGCTGGGTGAGGGAGATAAGACACCTGTGGTAAATTTATCCTCTGTGGAAGGGTGTCTGGTAGCAGTGGCTTGGTTGAGTCATGCTGTCAATTCAGTGCTGTCCTCTGTTGGGAAAGGGAGAGGTGTGCGTGGAATCATGGATGCTTCCTCTCCCTAGCCAGGCAGGAACTGCAAGTCAGCGAGTTGCCTTAGGAAGGGATAGATAGGCCACGCCTCTGTACCTGAGTCTGGCCTACTCCCTACAACTCAACTCTCACAAGGGGGGGATGAATTGATAGGCTTTCTGGGCAGGACTAAATGAGTTCCAGGGCTCCCACCTAGCCTGGAGATGTCTGGCTTTCTCCCCCAGTGGAGTGAATGGGTCAACTGGTGCATGTAGGGGAACCATTTCTCAGGCCACAGGAAAGTGGAGGTGACAGGAGAAATATATAGATTCATAGACTGTTACTAGGCTAATGACCCGAGAGGCCTTTCTAAGCATAGCCAAGTTTTCCCGAAAAATTATTGATGTCCTGCATCCAAACAGGACATTGAGCGAGAGGCATTTATAAGCTACCTTTATTGACATCAAAAGTGCCTAAGTTCAGTAGGGCATTTCCCTCCTGAAACTACATTTGTATTATTGTCAGGCTCTGGTAATGATGCCATAAGATACCAAGTAAAATGGCCAGGAAAAAGTTCCCTGTGACAATATGGAGAGTGGATACAAATGGCAATCATTCAAGTGTATTGACACAGTCCAGCACAGGGAAACAACTCCTACTAAAATACAGCAAGAAATAAGTGGCAGCCAAAAAAATTAAACTAGCAGCCTCTAGGAGCATGTAATCTTTCTTTCTTATAATTTTGGTTTATTGTTTAAAGTCACTCACAGTTAGACTAAGGCACTCACTTAGACTGCCAAAGAATCCAACTCTCCTTCAGTGGTTAAACAGTGATCTGCACATTTAACCCACCAGAGCTGAGATGCTCATCAGGTAAGGGCTGACCTGAGGAGTGGATCCATCTTGTATAACTCTTAAGAGTAAGGCTGCAGGCACTAGCATCACTTAGCACTCAAGAATTTTCCAAACTGCTTGGTACCTTCCCCATTTTCCAGTAAAGCACCATGTTGCTGTACCTCTCTAAATCATTATTGCCATATTAAGTGGACTATAAACTTACTTCTAAATTTATCTTTTAGAAATGGTCATTTCTTCAAATTTTACCTCATTTTTATATTTACTGTTCACGCTTGCTTTTATCTGGAAATCCTTGCTGAAATGTGTGTGGGTGGCTGTCCATTTGTTGTTGTTCAAGATACTTTCCGTACTGGTTTGTGGCTGCTGAGTAAGTAGTAGACAGTGAAATTTACATTTCTGTAAAATTCAAATTATTGTTGAATCCTTGACACTGAAACCAGGGATACTGAGGTTATGTTCATTAGTAATAGTATCTGATTCAAATTATCAGAAGTTTTCAGAGGTCTTTTTTCATGGCCATCCTTTAATTTTCTGGGCTCTTGTCCCCTTCCAGGTTCTGAGTTGAGGACAGGGAAGCTCTAACCACTTTTACTCCACAGACAGGACACCAAGAGGGTAACAATTTGAAATGTTGGGACCTGCTAGAGTGAGTCCTGAAGTATGGAAACTGAATGGTCAAAAGAATGAACTTGCATATGCTAAGTCCGAGATGCCATTTCTTGGAATATTACCTTTTCTCCAAAGTATGGCAATCTCAGAGTTGGTATATATATATATATATATATATATATATATATATATATATATATATATGTGTTTGGGGAGTACAGGGGCCCCCTGCAAAAAAGAAGTTTAAAGAAATAGAGCAATTTTTGAGATTTGCTTTTCTCCTGCATCTTTTTTTGTGGCTTTGACAGGGATGTTATCCATCACTGCATCCATCCCGATTTACTGCAGAGACCATGGTGTCAAGTTTGGCATCGGCACCAATGTGAACATTGTTAACTTCAGTGGTGATTTTGGCCTCAACCCCTCTTGTTTTGATCCTAGTGCTGGCTCTTGCCTCTGCCCTCAGCCTCAAGCTTTTGTTGGCAGTGACAACTCCTATGTTTTTTGTGCCAGTGTCAAGGCCTGTTACTTTTTTAAGTTGGGACTTGGACTGAAGTCATTTTGGGAAAAGTATTAGTATTACTGTTAGTGTCAACTCTGAGTCCACATTCTTCTGTGCTACTTTAGTGCCAGCCTCATTCTCTGTGGAAGAGTTTTCTGTTCAGCCTTGCAGTTTCTCACACAAGACAGAAAGACTGAAGCTGTTCAGCCACGTCCAACTAATACATCTGCTTTCATGGGGTCGTCTTCATCTTCAGGTTCACCTTCACCATCGTGCAAGAGAAGATGCATTGACTTCCTCACAGTGTGTCCCCTTCAGATGATTTTGAAGATGAAGAAGAGTTTGATTGCTCTGCATCCCTTTCCTGGCAACCCCAAATTTGTAGAAACCCAGAAATTTTATTTGCTTATTTATTTATTTCCAGTGTGATGACTGGGGAAGTCCATTGGGCACAAAGAGCCCGTTTTCAGTGGAGGCCCAGAGAGAAAATCTCCACTAATACATAGTACAAGCTCCATAATATGAAGTGCAATACATAGTGGAAACAGAAACAAACTAAGCAAATTTTACATGCAAAATAGCAAAAACTAAACAAAAGTTAAACAGCAGCTTGGAGAAGGATGTAAAGCATATTTACATGTTTAGTGGTTGAGAACAGTAGTACATGGTTAAATTAATACAGAGGTTTAAATCATCTGAGAATGATATAGAAGTAACATTAGCATGGATGAGTTCTTTATGCATGAATATTAGCATGAGTTAAATTAATAGAGCTTTAAATCCTCTGAGAGTCGTATAGAGGTAGCATTAGCATGAAGGAAGTACATAGGGTTTATCAACAGTGTACAAGGAAGAACAAACTTTGTGTGTTATAAAGTATTTATGTATTAAGCAGGTTAGGTAGGTGGAGTGCAATTGAATTTCCATTTTTGGGAGAGGTAAGAATGCAGCTGGGTTTTGAAGTGTTCAGAGTTCTCAGAAATTCTTAGAGATGGAGGGAGAGAATTACATTTTTTGGCGACAGAAAAGGATAGAAGCTGACCAGTGGGATGGTTTGGTTTATAAACAGAGATTAGATTTTGGTGGTTAGATCTTAGAGTTCTGTTTGGGGTGTATAATGTTAAGATGTTTGTTAGTGCTGGGCATATAGTTGGTTTGAAAATAAACTTGTGAATAGTGATAACTTGGAGGTAGTCAAGGTAGTTTGGGAGATGTTCATCGTGTTTCACTGTTGTAGTCATTACACTTGAGTTATCCTGCTGGCAGGCTACCCGCAGTCGGCCTGAATTCGAAAGTCCTGGTCCGGCGTCAGTTGTTGTCGCCTCTTCCCTGACATTAGTGCGCCAGGGGTATAAAAGATGCAGCCGACACCATTTTCTTCAGTCTTTCTTGCCGCGTGGTGCCCGAAGCAAAAGCAGTTCGCAAGTGCCGGTTGGCCGACTCCTCAGATATTCGAAATCGAATTTCAGATCCAAAGTCTTCAATAAAGCTAAGTACCCCGTTGGGGAAACTTTTTTTCTTGCTCCAGACCGATGTCAGAAAAAGTTAACAATTGTATTTCTTGTGGGAAGTAAATACCTCATAAGGATTTCCACTCTTATTGTATTCCTTGCCTAGGCCCTGACTATGAAGTTGCTAGTTGTCGGTTTTGTGCTAGATTTAACCAACGCACTATTAAGCGTCGATATGATTTTCCTTTTCATTATTTTGGCAGAAGGTTTAACTACATAATGCCGTCGGAACAACCGACGACCGGAATTCATAAAAAACGCAAGGATAAAGACAAGGACAAGCATCCGAGGTCCAAAACCGACGACGAAGCCTCTTCTAGGCCAGTTGCCGGTGCTCAGTGAGGCGCTTTTGCAGCCCCTGACTCCCGCTACCTCAGAGCCACAGGCCGCCTCCGACTCCCATGTGGAGACAGCTAGGCCTCTGGATACTCAAGGTATTGGCCCTTCAGAAATTAATCCCTCAGATGGGTCTGGAGCCGCTGAGCAGGCATCGGCTTCTGAGGGTGTCTTCAGACCTACACAACTTTATATAAATCCTACTTCAGCATCCAAGACAAAGTCTAAAACAGTTTTAAAGACAAGGAAACCAGTACAGCATTCTCCAGGACAGGCTTCTATGCCTAAGAAACAGATGCTCAAAATGGCCGAAGACCTAATTACTTTGATCAGGGGTTCCCACCCCCTCCTGATAAGAGGCCTAGGCAAGACACTGAATACAATTCCTCTGATCAGGTTTCCATTTCCTCTGATTCTTCTTCTGATCAGGGATATTCTGTTCCTCCCTATGAGGATTTTGATGCTGAAGATTCTATTCCTTCAGCTTCTCCTTCTGAGGACTATTCTTTTAGGGAAACCCTGCATACCATGAGGGAGCATTTCCATTGGGAGAGCCAGGATTATTCCGATTTTAAGAAAAGGCTTAGAGACTTTCTTTTACTTCCTCAGCACAGACCTCTTGCAATTCCTCCTGTTCTAGACATAGTAGATGATGTTTTTTCAGAGTCCGGCCTGTCTCCAGACTCTTTACCTCCTGCCCCTGTTAAGCCGGACAGATACTACAGGGTCCCAGACTCCCATAAATTTCTTTACAAGAACCCTGCTGCTGACCCAGAAACTATCTCACAGGGTCCCAAAGGGGTCAAGGCTGCTTCTGCCAAAAACCCTGTCCCCTCAGACAGAGATTCTAGGGCTTTGGACAGATGGGGAAAAAAGTTTACACTTCTGCTACCTTGGCTGTAAGGGCTTTAAATTGTCAGTTTCATATGCTCAAATATCAGCAATACTTAATGTCTTTGTTAAAACAAAAAATGTTGACAAATTCTGAATGCTCTGAGAGCAAAGATTTGCAGGATTTATTGCATGCAGCTGAACAAGTGGGAAAACATACTTTGCAATGTGGCTATGATTCACTGGAGGCCTCATGCAGGGCCGCTGTTACATGTTCTGTTATTAGATGGCATGTTTGGTTAAAGGAACAGAATCTGCCTGATCATGTTAAAGCAAAATTATTGGATGCTCCATTACAGCATGATACTTTGTTTGGTGTTAAGGCAGAGGAGGTGTTAAAGAAAATGGAAGATAAGGCAAACAGTAAAGGATTTCTTACAGGTACAGCCATCCAGATTTAGCAGGAACTGGCCCTCTAAGAATTGGTCCTTTCCAGTGTCAGACAGACCACAAAGAGGCAGATTCAGACGCCCTAGAGTCAGGCAACAGCCCCAGGGCTCATACAGGCCCAAACAATGGGGTGCTTCTACCTCCAAAAGTGGAGAAGACAAATCACAGCCTTATAAAAAACAGTCCCAATGACTTCCCTCTGCCAATGTCAAGCACTTTTTTTTTGGCAGCACCCTTAGGGGGAAAGCTAGCACTTTTTTCACAAAACTGGCACAAGATCACCCAGGACTAATGGGTCCTAAATATACTCTCTCAGGGTTACAGGTTCCACTTTCACACGCTTCCAAAGGCAAAAGGCATGCCAGACCTGCCACGCAATCAATGGCAAGAGGCACAAAAACAAGTTTAATCTCTCATTGACATGGGGGCTATTCAGCCAGTGCCGCAACAAGAGCAGGGACAAGGATTTTACTCTTCTTAGTACCAAGAAAGGTCAAAGCCTGGAGACCAATTCTGGACCTGTCTATTTTAAATACTTTTCTGGGCGTCCCAAAATTCAAAATGTTGAATCTACAGCAGCTTCTGCCCATGCTGGACAAGAAGGCTTGGCTTATAACTTTGGACCTCACCTGCATGTCCCAATCAGACAATCTTGCAGAAGATACCTCAGATTTATAGCTGGCTCACTGCACTACCAATTCACTGCACTGCCCTTTGGCTTATCTACTGCGCCCAGGGTCTTCACAAAATGCCTGGCACCAGTAATTGCATTTTGCAGACAAAGAGGAATTCAAATATACCCCTACTTGGACGACTGCCTTATTCAAGCAAAGGACAAAGATATTTTACTACAGCATCTGGCATTTGTAAAAAGATTACTAATTTGCCTAGGGTACACAGTAAACGAAAAGAAATCAAAACTAGTACCCTCTCAAGAGATAATATTCCTGGGTGCAAGCTTAAATACAACTACCCAGATGGCTTATCTCACGCCAGACAAAGGCATCTGACTTCTTACTTCAAAAACTTGGCAACAAAGACCCAATTATCTGCAAGAAAAATTCTGCAGGCTCTGGGCTACATGGCATCCTGCATTCTACTAATTCCATATGCAAGACTGCATATGAGGAAACTACAATGGTATCTAAAAAGTGTTTGGACTCAACATTGCCACAGCCTGGAAACAGTAATTACTCTCATTCCCTGCCTGCAACAGGAATTTCAATGGTGGGCACAGGCCTGTCACCACAACAAGGGACAGCCATTCACCTTACCCACTGCCAGGCAGACACCAACAACAGATGCATCAGATTATGCCTGGGGGGCGCACATGGCAGGAAAATATATTCAGGGCACATGGCCCACAAACCAAATGCATCTTCATATCAATCAAAAAGAGATGTTAGCTGTACAAAATGCCCTGACAGCCTTCAAGGACCTACTTCATCCAGGACAACTACTGATAAAGGTGGACAATACTACAGTCATGTGGTACATAAACAAGCAAGGGGGCACACATTCCTACCCCCTCTGCAGGCAAGCCATGACTTTGTGGAACACAGCATTGACTTATCAAGTACATCTGCAAGCACAATTCCTGCCAGGAAAGACAAATACTTTGGCAGACGAACTAAGCAGAAACCTCATGGATCCTCATGAGTGGAAAGTGGACCCACAAATCTTCAACATGATAACCCGGAAATGGGGATGCCCAGACATAGATGTATTTGCTTCCCCTCACAACTGCCAGCTACAGAGATTCTGCACTCGGACTTATCACAAACAAGCATGGAAATAGGACGCCCTTTCATTCAGCTGGAAAGCCCTTACAATATATGCCTTCTCTCCTCTGCCTCTCCTCTCCAAGGTACTCCTAAAGGTCAGACTAGAGAAGCTAAAAATGATACTGATTGCCCCAGACTGGCCATGCCAGCACTGGTACCCAAACCTAAAGAGCTTGTCTCAAGGCCCGGCCTGGACATTGCCTCTAATACCTCATTTGCTGACCCAACAGAACAATTGGATCCTGCACAGCCAACTCAGATCCCTAAATCTGGCTGCATGGCGGATAATGTAATCATTCAGAACACACCTCTCTCTAAAGTAGTTATGGATGTTATTTTGGAGGCCAGGAGCCAAGCACCAGAAAATCATATACAGAAAAATGGAAGAGATTCTGTGCTTGGAACCAAACGCAGAGAATTGACTCGCTTGAACCAAATATTCCTCAGATTTTGCAATATCTAACTGAGATGCTGGACAAAGGCCTATCCTTCTCATCAATTAAGATCCATGCCTCTGCCATTTCAGCTCATTACAATACGGACCCCCCTATTTTTTCTCATCCACTGCTAAGACAGTTTCTCAGAGGGGCCAAAAACATAAGACCTCCAAGGAGAGCTCCAATACCTACATGGGACCTCAATTTTGTATTGGAAAAACTCACACTGCCACCTTTTGAGCCTGCCAATACAGCAGAGATAAAATATTTGTCATGGAAAACCGCTCTTCTCCTAGCAATAACTTCAGCAAGAAGAGTCTCAGAGTTACAGGCACTAATTGCTGTGGAACCTTCTATTATTTTCCATCAGGACAGGGTTTCTCTAAGGACAAACCCGACATTTATGCCTAAGGTAGTGTCCAGCGTGGCTCTTAACCAAACCATACATTTGCCTAGCTTTTATCCAAACCCACAGAATAAGGGTGAGAGAGACTTCTGCATACTTTGGACATACATAGACAGCTACGCTTTTACTTGGACAAGACTAAAGCCTTCAGAAAGACTGAGCAACTCTTAGGGGCATATGCTGCAGGTTCCCAAGGAAAAGCCATTTCAAAGCAGACTATTTCAAAATGGATAGGCCACTGCATTCGTTTCTGCTATTCACAACATGGCAAATCAGTGCCCAAGGGCATTAGGCCACATTCTACCAGAGCAGCAGCCACTTCAGCAGCCTTTCTCAGAGGAGTACCAACCAAGGATATTTTGTTGGCTGCAACATGGACTTCAGTGCACACTTTTACAAAGCACTACTATTTACCTCTCTACTCTAAATCCAGAGCAGGCTTTGCCACTGCAGTTCTGCAGGGCCTCATAGCCACTCCAAAGTCGGCCCAGCCGCCCAACCTCAGCTTTGGGATTCAACCCAAGTGTAATGACTGCAACAGTGAAACACGAACATAATATAGTTGTGTACCTACCATAAATATAGATGTTCGAGTATATTCACTGTTGCAGTCCAGGTTACCCTCCCACCATCCCCCTTTTTCTTTGCTGGGTCTTGTCTGTACCTATCTGTTCTATACAACCTATCTGGTGTATTTGCTTGTAGATGACGGTTATGTGCATGCTTTTTTATGATCATAATTTTTACAGCCTACCCTTTTGGGGCCACCTGACATCTGGGGCAAGGAAAACTGAAGAAAATGGCATCGGCTGCATCTTTTATACTCCTGGCACACTGACGTCAGGGAAGAGGCGACAGCAGCCGACGCCGGACCAGGACTTTGGAATTCAGGCCGACTGCGGGTAGCCTGCCAGCAGGATAACCCAAGTGTAATTACTGCAACAGTGAATACACTCGAACATCTACATTTATGGTAGGTACACAACTGTACTTTCTAGCCATTGCAGTTGGTGGAGAGGTTTACAGTGGTGAGTGGAGTATCTGGAAGTGGTAGCGAACTTTGAGATTTTATTGTAACAGGATTCTAGTTTAGAAGATATGGGGGAAGATAGATTGGTTAGTAGGGGAGCACCATACATTAGTGAGGGTAGTAAGAAGGTAGTGGTGATGGTCTGTCTTGTTGAGGGGGAGAGGAAGTGGAAGTTTCTGTACAGCATGCCAAGTTTCTGATGGGTTTTCTTTATATTTAGCTGAATATGGGTATCAAATTTTAGGTGTTCGTCAATAGTAACTCCAAGACGTTTAGCAAAAGGAACAACTTCTATAGTGGAGTTGGCAAGGCTTGTAATCTTGAAAGAGGTTTTGTTTAGATGGGTAGATTTTGAGGGAGAGATTAGAAGGACCTTTGATTTGTTGGCATTCAAAGAGAGGTGATTTTGGAGCATCCAGTTCTCAGTAGTTGAGAAGGCAGTTTGAGTTTTTGTTTGGAGCTCAGGGAGGTTTGATGCAGAGCAAACTAAAGTTGAGTCATCTGCATATTGTACTATCTTAGTGTTAGGAATGGCTGCATGGAAATCATTAATGAAGGTATTGAAGAGCATAGGGCCAAGAATGGATCCCTAGGGTACCCCGGTTGGGGTGGGAAGGAAGGCTGAGGTGCCAGTCTTCCATTTTACTGCCAGAGATTTGTCAGAGAGGTAGCTGCTGAACCAGGTAATGGTGTTTTGTGAGAGGTTAAGATTGGAAATGTGGTGAAGAAGGTGGGTATGGGAGACTGTGTCGAAAGGCTTGGAGAGGTCAAGAAGGACTGTGGATACAAGTTCTCCAGAGTCATGGGCATGGTTTACGATGTCTAGAAAAGAGAGAAGAGCTGTTATTGTGCTATGGCCGGGACGGAACCCATGTTTTGTTGGGGTGAGGAGTTGGTTATGTGTAATGAATGGCATGAGCTGGAGTTGGATGCATTTCTCAAGAATTTTTGAAATAGGGGAGATAATCTCTATGGGTCAGAAGATGGAGATGTTATTATTTTTTTCCGGGACATATGATTCTTGTAGAGATCTGTTGATGAGTATGCTAATGGGGATGGCAATGCTGTCTGCTGCAATTCTTAAGAAGAGTTAAGGGATATTGTCAGGGGCATTGGAGCAAGGCTTAAGCTTAGAGAGAGGTTTTTTATATATATGAGGTGGGGATGGGTTTGGGGTGGAAAGTTGAGCAAAAGATTTGATTTGGGGGGAGGTGTTGTTTGGGAATGTTTTAATGAGTTCTGCTATAGAGTTAGTAAAGAAGGAGTTGAACAGAGTAGCTGTTTCTGGGTCAGATTTACTAGTGTCAGGGCAAGGGTTGTTTTTGGTGCCTGGGTTGAGAAGTGAGTTGATGGATTTCCAGAATTGTTTGGGGTTAGAAGAGTGGTTAGACTGGAGTTTTATATAGTATGCTTTTTTGTCTTGTATGATATGTTTCGTGGCTAAGTTGCAGAGTTGTTTATATTTAAGAAGGGTGTCAGGGTGCCTTTTATGATGGTAGAGTTTCCAGGTCTTGTCCCTTTGTTGCATGAGAGTTTTGGTATCTTTACTAAGCCAAGGGGCGGAATTGGTTTTTATACGTTTTATTCTTGGAGGGGCTTGGGAGTTAAGAGTGTCTAAGAAAGTTGAGTTGAAGAATTCGACAGCAGTGTCCAGAGGTAGAGTTTTTAGAGTGTCCCAATTTATCAGTTTGAGAGAATTGGAAAAAGTTGTAGGGTTAAAGTTGTTGAGATTCCTTGTATGGATATTTTGGTGTAAATGAGGAGAGGAGGGGGTTGCTCTATGGATGAAGGCTGGTAAGTGATCACTGATAGTCTGGTAAGGTGCCAGTGTGGGAGATTTTGTTTGTGAGGGAGACAAGAATCCAGTCTAGTATGGAGCCTGGGGGGTTATTTTTATTAGGTCTGGTTATAGCATTTGTGAGTTGAGAGAAATTACATAGAGTGACTGAAATGGTGGGGTTATTGGCAGTAATTTTGTTCCAGTCAATGTTCACATCTCCTAGGATGTATGTGTCAAGCTTGATATATGAGGCCCAAAGAAGAATTTCCTCAAGTGTGTTAATGTTGTTTCCAGGGGGGATATAGAGGGCTACAACACAAATGTTTTTCTGGTTATTTAGTTTGAGATTTCCTATGACTAGTTCAGCATTGTTGAACTGTGGAATAGGATTTTGGTAGGCAGTGATGGAGAGTAGGCTAGAGTAGATTAAGGCTTCTCCTCCACCTTTCTTTTTTAGGCGGTCTTGTCTAAATACTTGAAACCCAGGGGGTAGTATTTCAGAGTTTGAAATGTTGGGTTTTAGCCATGTTTCAGAGATAGCTGCTATGTCAGGTTGGGTATGAGATAGCCAAGCGAGGAAGTGGGCTAATTTGTTTCTTAGACTCTGGGTATTGATGGTCAAGATTTTGAGGTTTTTATGGTTGATAGTATGGGTGGTAATGGGTGGAGATGGATTGCTGCTGGTACTAGGTCCTGGGTTGGGGTGTATGTCTCCTGCTAGGCATAGGCAGTTAAATGGGAATGAGAGCAGGGGTTTGGATTTGCTCCTAGAGTTTGTTGGGAGGTACAATAGTGCTTTGGGAATATGACGTTTCATTGAGGAGGATAGGAGTTTTAGTTTAAAGCAGAGAAGTGGGTTTGGAAGCACTAGGGAGGAGGATATAGTGTGGAAATGAGATGTAGCAGAGTTGTGTGTTAGGAGTGATGGAGGGGTGAAGAGGGGATAGGAAAGAAGGGGACAGTTTGTAAGAGGAATAGGAGGTAGCATGGTATAGAGGTATTAGGAGTAGTAGGCTAAGGGAAAGGATGATAATGGTTTGTAGAGACATGGTGTGGTTTAGGTATAATGGGATAGTTGGGGGTTAGGTGTTGAGGTTGTAATAGGATTATTGGTGACAGTGTAGGCGGGAGGAGTATGGAAGTGTGTCTAGAGCTTTAAGGATTAGGGATGGAGGATGGGTGAGAGAGTATTGGAGGATGGGAGGGGAGGGGATAGTGAGGAGATGAGAGTGGATTTGGTGAGACGGGGGGAGGGGACTTATGACTAGAATAAGTGTAGGAGCACAGGCGGTGGGTGGGGAATTGGGGGTACAGTAGGGGAGCGGAGTGAGCCCGCAGGGCGAACAGAGCTGGTAGAGCCAAGGAGAAGGAAGAAGGCAAGACTGTGAAGAACAATCAGTGGTTAGGTAGGTAAGCTCAGAGGTAAGGAAAGTATGGAGAATGTAGCACTTGTTTACTGCAGTTATTGTATGCACCACATAACACAAGTCTCCAGCCAAATTACTTGTAAGCATAACAGCATATTTAACAGAAAACAGTTTATGTAGTTAAAGCAGTCACAGCTTCAGTTAGTCCCTTAGACTATTGTGAGCATAACAGCATATGTAACGGTAAACAGTTTCTGTAGTAAAAGAAGTCACAACTTCAGTTAGTCCCTTAGACTACTGTGAGCATAACAGCATATGTTAACGGTAAACAGTTTCTGTAGTAAAAGCAATCACTACATCAGTTAGATTCCTAGACTACATAAAGTTAGCTAAGTGCTTCAGTTGGAAAACATAAACATGCCTGTTAAACCAGGTGCACCACAAACACTTGCAGGCACTTACTTGCAGGTGTGCACACTGAAAAGGGTCTGGGGAAGCTTCCTCACCACAAGCAGGCCAAAAGATAACTTTCAAAATGGCGCCGCTCAAGGAGACCCACTAATATAGACTAGTTAATGTGCATGGGGGAGGAGGGAGATACAAAATGGGGGAAGTTATAACCAGAAAAAGCAGGTAGAGATCTGGCCTGCCCTCTCACAGAAAACTGCAAAGAAAAGGAATCAGCATAAGAAGTGGAAGCCTTGGAGCTGTAATGCAAGTGTAAGCAAGGAAGAGGTAAAAGCAGGAAATTAGGAGTGTAAGCAGTTAGTTGCAGAAACACTACTTTATGGCCTTGATGTGCACCAAATACAAAGGAAGGTAAATCTGTCTGGGGGACAAAATACATCAAGTAAATGGTACTTGCCTTACTTTACCAAGTATTCAGTGTGGAGGCAGATCTATTTGGGAAAAGATGCAGCAAGTATATTGTTAAGTTATGCCACCCAGTGGCAATAGACAAGCTATAGTTGCCTGGGGGGGGGGGCATGCAGGTGTGCACACCAGCCAAAACAATGTTTAAAAAATAACTAGTAAAATTAACAAATGTGCTGTAAAAGGAAATGTAAGTAACCAGTCACAATGTTTAAAACATAACTGTTAAGGACCACATCTGCTAATAACAAGAACTGTAAATATCCAGTCACCTGTGCAGGTATCCTTATTAAAAAGTGTTATTCTTGGCTTGCAATGACTGTAGGGAGAAACTGGAACGTAACAGTGGTTTGATCTGGCAATGTTGCAGTTGCTGGGGGGGGGGCCCGAGCTGCAATGATGATGTAGGTAGACCAAGTGTGCTGTACAATGATCACAGGGGGGCACAGGTTGTTGACAGCAGCTCAATAATCTCTCCCCAACACCGATTTTCGGATCATAGCTTTCAACCTTGAACCTTCCATCTCCAAAATGAAGGGCATTTCCTCTTATAATGTTGAATAAATGGCGCCAAAATGTGGAACGCCTAGTAACAGCTTCATGATTTTTTCCAACGATCACATCCACTGCAGTAACTGCCCGCCGCAGCAGTGTAACTAATGCGGTCAGTTTAGGCGAAATGTGTGACAGAAAGCCGATTGGCCAACAGACCCTGTGTCCTCCCTTCAGCAGGTGTTGCAGGAGGCTTTTTGGTCTGCCCAGCATTCTTCATGGGTGACTTTGTAGGCCTAAAGATACTGTGCAACTGCACTAGAGATGCTGTGTACAGCAGACCCATTTCCAGAAAAGGTTGGCCATGTTCTGTATCTTCGTATTGACTTCACGTTTCTGGTTCCAAACTCCCAAACCAGATACTTTTGTTGCCAGATAATCTGATAAACTTCAGTACCACAGATTTCTGCATTCTACCCTTCAGATGAGGAGGGCAACACTGCCGACTATTTGAAGAAGTGAGTTTTTGCTTGCTCTACCATTTCTATAAGGGTACTTAAACTTTTGGTTTCACATGTTGGGTATTTCATGAGACGTATCTGATAGAATGCTTCAGACCATAGAGACGTCACCAGAGGAATTAGTAAAGGAGAAGCTCAAATTCAAATTGTTAGCAGTGTCTTGAGTAACTAACTGTACGTAATTAGTTGAACCTACATTTTAAAACTGCAGGATATTTTTTGTCCTGTAAAAATTACAGCAGAATCCAGAGGATTGCTGGACTTCAGAAACAATAATGACTTCCTTGCTCTGAAGTGCTTCATTGGGGCTTACCGTAGTCCCCCCAGAGTTACCACAAAGTGAATGTCTTTGGTTGCATTGCACTTGCATCTGCAGGTATACATTGTGCTGCCGTGTCTGGATGACTACCTTTTATCTGCTCCTTCTTAGTGTCTGTGAGGGAGTCTCTTATTGGATTGTTCCAATCGCTGGCAGTAAGGCTTAATACAACTAAATATCAGCTAAAACCTGCTTTTTCAGTCAAGTTCATAATTTGCAGTCTGGACACCCAGCTGTGCAGTACACGATTAGAACAGAGTTCCAACAAAGATTTCTCTTCCACACCTACTGCTTTATTCTGTGTGAAAGGTACTCAGTGTCATGGTGGCAGCCATACCCATGATTTCCCTTGCAAGGTTAACATTTTTTTCAGTAAAAAAAACTTTCAGCTACTCTGCACATATTTAAATTGCAACATTAAAAAAAACAAATGCTCAGTCCACAAGAATTAAATATATACAAATATGTGTGCTTGTTTGTTCGTTCATTCATTTATTGATTGATTGAGTACTTTTGTTTACTGGGAAAGTCGATCTGTGTTCAGGACCCCTTTTCAGGGAAGGCCAAGGGAGAACAGCTCCGTGTAAAACAATAAAATGCAATGAAGAGTATAAATCAGTAAAATATAACAAGTAGTGTATAATGTCCAGATAGTGTCATCGGAACATTTAGAACAAATGACAAATATTCAGAAAATGTAATGTTATGAAAAAACAACTTTAAAGTAGACGGAGAGTACAATTTTAAGAAAACGAGTAAATGGGTAGTAGAGAGATGTGTAAATGTTTGACAGTTTAGAGTAGTATATTGTTGTTGTTTTAATGTTAGAAATTCAATGAGGTTTGTTTTAAAAAAAGATATATTTAGAGAGGAGGGGGAGGTGTTGGATTATCCTGTAATAATAAATTAATACATATTTGTAAAGATACTTGGTTTTGTGGACTGAGCATTTCTTTTTATTTATTTTTTTGTCTTTGCAGTTTTTCTAGTCAAATTGTGTCAGAATGTGGATCTTGCGGAGCACCCCACCCACAAGTCTCAGGCCTGCAAAATGCAATTTGCAGTGGTGGATGGATATTGGCAATCTTTTTCTTTCAGTAGTCCCTTCCATCTCCCACCTAAAATGGCAACAGTTAGTATAGATGTATTGGGAGGATGGGGGGGGGGGGGGCATTACAATGGGCATACAGTTCAGGAGGTCTGGATTTTGTCGGAGAATTCCTATCTCCTTAAAGTACTGGAAATGAGAGCCATGCTTCTGGCCATCTACAGCTTTCATGACTTCCTCCCAGTGGATGTTCTGACCATGCAAACAGTTAACATGCTAGTTGTAGGTAATATTAACAAGAAAGAAGGGACTCTGTCCTAGCCTTTGACCCAGAAATATTAATTATATGTGAGAATGGGCAAGCTGATGCAAATGCTTTCTGGTTGCCATCTGTATTCTTGTGGAATTCAGGTATTAGACAGACAGGTTGTGCAGGTGTCAGCTGCTACTGTGGTGATTAATCCATTTGTAAGAAAATATTTCTGAAATGAGGGGTGGTGACCTTGCTGTAATTTAATTGCATTCCTAGTCAGCACCAGTTGTAAGGACATCTGCTCTGTCATTCCATCACAAAGGAAATTCTTCAAAGACCAATGGCTCTTATAAGGTTTTCTTCTATTTCCTCTGATGTTAGTCCAGTAGGTAAAACTTCTTAAGGCTGAAGTCATCCTCATAGCTGTATGTTAGAGCCAGATCTGATAGAACCTTTTGCTTCTGTCTCATTTGTTGAATTAAACCTTTGTTCCTCAGAGCCCATGAAGAAGGTGTTGCCCCATGTATCAGGTAAGTCACCAGGATATTTACTCTCCTTGTCCCAGCACTTGACTTCTTCACCTCTGGTAGTTGCCAGTAACCCTGCTTTTCTCAGATAGACTGGTCAACTCCCCTCCTCCTAGAGGTCCAGCACCAGGAAGACTTGAGTAACAAATGAGTGCTTTTCTTGGCGTGGCCATCCTCTAAGGATGTAGGTCCCTCTTTTGCTCCTGGTCCTGCTATGCTTAACTAGCAGTTAATTTTGATACTGGTTTGTGATACTGTTCAATTAAAGTTCATTAGCTGCCATCTTCCATTTTTGTCAGGGTCCAAATGGTATTTTCTTAGATTCTTGGGAAGTCGGCAGAGCATTTGTAAAGGAGCCTTTCTTGATGAAACCTTCACTATGAGGTCCATACCTCTCTGGGACTTGGGCTGTCTTCTGGAAATAATTGGTATGAGCTCCACTTGAATGAGCTGTTAACACCGATTTAAAATGTTTTTCTTGGAAGATACTTTCCTTGGTAGCTGTTACTTCTGCCAGAAATGTACATCAGGACTTCATTTTTTTTAATCTAAATCATCTTACTTGAACTTCCCCAAAGAGTTACCGTTAAACCAAGCTCCTCTTTCATGCCTGAAGTTGCAGCTGAATGTAATGTAAGACTGTATGTCCATCTGCTTGTTTTTATTCCATCGTACTTCGCTTGTGGAGAGTAATAGCTGCAGTGCATTAAGGTTTTCTGTTTGTGTAAAACAACTCTTGTACAGAAAAATGTTTAACTTTTTCTTCTCTTCTAAACCTTTGAGTCAGAAAATCACCAAAGTTACCCTTGACAGGAGATTGTTTTCCTGTTTCAAGCAAGAAGTCCCTACCTGAACTTCCTAAAGCTCATTCTGCTGGAGCAGTAGCTGCATCAATAACCTTCTTTAGGAATGCAGCCCTTGATGTTGAAAAGAGGCTACACAGTCTCTACTTGGTACCTTCACAGAGTATTGCGAACTGGAGGTTTGATCCAGATCTGCTTTGGGCCTTCCATTATGAAGGGTATGTTCCCTTAGGGTCCACCCAATAGGAGAAAGGTGGGACCCTGGACTGTATGCTACAGGGAGTGGACTCATTGCTAACATATATGGAAATGATGTCCTTTCCATAATGATAGATCTGCCTGAGATCACCCATCCTCTATAACGATCCCATCTTGGTTGAAATTGTGTCAGGTCTTTTATGTGTATGTACCATCTGATGGAAATAAAGCAGGCAAATTACCTGTATAAACTTTTTATTATATTTTTTTAAGAACATGCACACCTGTAGCAACACAGATTCAAGCATTGTGCTCTTGAGTCATTCCACTTTAAAACTGTGGTCTGCAGTAACCACTTGCTCAGATTTAAATGCACATCCTTATCTCTGAATGAGACACTTACACTCTCTGCAAGTAAGTTCTATGGCATGTAAACAGAAGCCTAAAAAAGATAGTACCACAGTTGTGAATGATGGTGCAAGTGGTGCCACTACACAGATGAAGCTCAGCAAATGCAGTAACCCTTAATTTTTCACTAATAAAGTTACAGAAAAAGCAGTGACTCAACAATTCCCATTGAACTTCAGTAACACCCAAGTCAGAATACTGTCCGAAATGCAGCAGAGCTCTACTGATGGTCACGTAGTATGTATGTCTGCACTAACTGCCCTTATTTAATTTGAGTGAGGAAACCTTACTAGAAGGCAAGTTGCTAGAAACGTGTTCCTGTCTCTGTTGATAGCTTTTAACATCATGAGTAATATCCAGTTACTAAGAAAGTTTGAAAATGGTATCAGCAGTGCAGGGTTCGGCTAGTTCAAACATGACAATCTGTTATCTTATCAACCGTTTACAATGGGAGTATTTTATTTGCCATGTATTACCTTTGTGTTTGTTCTAGTTTTATTCCTTTATGTAATTTATTTTATGTTTACTTTTATCCTGTTGTTAAATGTTTTAATTATTCATTTATTTGTACAGTGATTGAGTTCAGTCACCATATTGTTAATCTTTTGAGAGTGATAAGTTTGTGTTGGTTATCTAATGAGCATTATAGATTGCCTTACATATACATTTACTTATACCCATATATATTATTTGTGGTTTGATCACCTGTTTGTCCATTTGACCAACTTACTGTGGGGGCCTGGAGATTGAGGGTCTAGGTACAACAATAAAATTACATCCTGTAGTTTTGAGACATGGAGTGAACAGAAGTATTAGACATAATGTAAAGGACAAAAAGGACAGTTTTGCGCCAAAAATGCATATTTATTTGTGTGTGTAATTACATTTGGCCTTACCTACCTCTCACTCTGTGTATTTTGACCTGCCTTCCATTCATCTGTGCTTACGAGTTGCATCTGCCTCCTAAAGTAACCCTTTGAGCAGCAGCCACCATCCACAAAGTTTATTATGGGAGTAGGAAACAGCAGTCAATTGGCAAGTCTTTTTTCCACCCACCAGAGAGAATTTAGATTCTCCATTCCACTTACGGCATGTGTTTGGGAGGGGGGTAGAAACAGGATTATCCAGATAAAACCCATGTGAACCCAGGGAAGGCCTGTAGACTCATAAAAGAAGATACCCCAGCTGAGAATTGAACCTGAGAACCTCTTGCAATGAGGTGACAGCAGTACTTGCTGCATCACTATGCTGCCTGTATCCTCCCTTACTGTTCACATTGTGTCATTTTACAATCCGATATGCATTCTTGTTGTTTTACCCGAGGTATGTATTGTAGATGTTTGTAGTATGTTTGAAGTATCTTGATTGCTGTTTCAACTGTTTTTGAGATTACTGAGTTTTTCTGTGTGGACACCACCCTGTTTTAAAAATAGGTTGTGCTGTGTTGGCATGTCTGACTGTGCCAGTCAGTGAATTAAACATAAATAAGTAAGCAAGCTAATCTGTTTATCTTTGCAGCGAAGGAATGTAGAATTGGCAGTCATGAATGAGAAAGTTCAGATAACTGAAAATAAGCTGAACCTGCTGCAATTGGAGTTTTTTTCAGTTCTTCTAAAAATGAATGCAAGAGAATCTAATCTAAATCACTCAATGTAGTGTCACTTGTAAGAAAAGACATAAACAGATTTACATTCATGCACTGTAATTTAGTGACTGTAAATTCAGCTGAAAACTTTGGTTAGGAATAAAAATGGCCTTGGCCGCATCCCTTGAACTTAAATATACTAACTCTGAGGTTGCACACCCTTGGTATAGAGGTTAACACTCAGTATGGCAAACAAAACGTATTTGTTTATTGCTCGTGAATGAGAGAGAAGTGACCTAGACAGTACTTTGAAACATTCGTGTCGAAGGTTAGTAGAGACTGTAGGGATACTAAATCTTTGTTGCACACCCCCCCACCCCCCCGGAGATCTGCCTTGTTTGGTTTCTCTCATAACCACTAGGGCTTTGGGAAGCAGTAGTAGGAGTATCATAAGTTCCACTTATAAAATCTTTAATGGAAATTATTTCTCTCTTTCAGACAATTCAAAAAGATAGATGTGAGAAAACCAGATATAGTGGTCCCGGAAAATAAGACAAAAGTGATATTGATCATTGAAATCGCTACACCCAGTGACTTAGTGTCTTGTGTACAGAGAGAGACACAAAGTTATAAAATATCAGGATTTGCAGGCAGAAATGAGAGCAATGTGGTAGAAAGAAAGTTCCAGTAGTACTAGGAGCAATGGGTCTTATAAAAAAAAATCTACAATTATATTTAGATATGTTACCAATGTGAGTAACTCCGTACGAATTGCAGAAAGAGTCATTACTGGGCACATTGCGGGTGCTGCTAAGAGCACTTTTGGCTGACATCAAAGATTGAAACAGTACTAATTTCATGAACTTTAATTGTACTTTGACTTAGGAATGAGGTCCGTTCCTGTCATGGTATTAGAAACCCAAAATATTTGGAGAAATTAAAAAGACAAGATGTACAGCTTGGCAGTAAAGGAAAGTAAAGATAACAGCGATTAAAGATCATTGGCTTCATTTGTTATGCTACCAAATCTATGCAGTAGACATTAATTGGCCTGCAGCATTTGAGTTTTTTAATACTTTGGCACATCTGGCTAGAATCTTCAGAGTTACCTTCTCTTTCTGTTGGAGATGTAAGAACCAATTATTCAAACATAGTCATGTGTAATGGTGTTGGGATGCAAGATTGATACAGTTTGTTCCAGAGTTTTATAAGATTAAGTGGGTTCAAAGAGGGGCTCCATCAGGTCATAGACGATACAGCAGGCCAAGTCTTGGATCAGATGTCACCTGAATTGCTTGTTAATTTGAGGGTGATCATTTTTTTAGACTAAGTTAACAGCATTGAGTTTAATTACCATTGTAGCAAAGAAATGCATTACCAAGAAAATGTATACAGAATAGCTCTCCTTTGGTACAAGATATGAAACAAGTTTTAGAAGAACTCAAGCAGGTGGAATGCTTCCTATTTCTTCATTTCTGGAGCACAGGCACTTGGAAAAATAGATGTTGCTTGGTAAGAGGTTTTAGAGAGTTGAAAATGGATAACTTGGAATACTATTGAGTTATTGTACCTCCTTTTCTTTTCATTGCTCACAAACTTAAGATATTGGCTTACATGTGCAGTTTTTGAGTAGACCTTTTTTTATGTAATTTACTTTCTAAATTGCAGTGTGTAAATCGGTTAATGTTAGCTTAGTAGTTTGGCATGATTTGTTATGTTTAGTTCTTTTAAAAGCATTCTTTATTCCAAGATGATCTATGTACTGTTGGAATGATTAAGTATTTGGTACAGTAGAAGTACTATATTTTTTTTGCTGCAGAGGTGCAGCGGTTAACGTTGCACCTCACAGCAAGAGGCTCTCCGGTTCAATCCTTGGCTGAGGTGCCTTCTGTGTGGAGTCTGCATATCCTCCCTGTGGTCACGTGGGTTTCCTCCGGGTGCTCTGGTTTCCTCCCACATCCCAAAGACATGCTGTAGGTGGATTAGATGCTCTAAATTAGCCCTAGGCATGAGTGCTTGCATGTGTGTGTCTTCTCCCAGTTACTGTTACACAATGTACCAGTGTTGGAAAACATAGATTTTATAGAACTGCTGGCTCAAAATATTTAATTTTGTAGATTAGCAGTTGGAAGTATGGATGTTCATCAAAAACCATTCCACCAGCTGACTTTAAGCTACATCATCAGAAACTGACTGTACTCATGGGTATCCCACTTAATTCTGTGAGGAGGTTAACACTCTGACATGCAGTAGCAGGCAGCTTCAGTGTCAGTGGACTGTGCTGCATGATCGAACTGCAGCGGATGAATTCAGATAGATGTTACTGGGATGTATTCATTTATCCAGCAGTATGCAGTCATTTCCTATTAGCTTTCACAGAAGCAGCCCTTTATAAGCCATTGTTTTACTTTAGAAAAGTTTCTGGAAAGCTTTTGAAAACATGGCTGGAACTTGAAGTATGTGGAAGTCGTAGTGCAGATGTTTTTTACCCAAGGGGTAGTGGGTTGTGTGACCCAGCTGTCTACTAGCAGCTTATATGTATGGAGAGGCAGATAGGTAGATGGATGGTCAAACCTTCTCTCTGTTAGAATAGTAGGGCCTCATTACTGGAAAGTGGTTGTAATAATCCTGCTTCCTTAAGGACAATTACATGACATTGTAGACCAGTTTCCCTCATCCTATCTTTTACACAGCGTATAGAGAGGTTAGTTTATATGCAATTGCATGACTATCCTTGAAGAGAGGCTAGTTTATATGCAGTTGCATGACTATCCTTAGATTTTGCAGGAGAATTTGGTATGGTTGGCTGTAACCTGCGCCTGTAAACTTGAACATTATTGAGTCCTGTAAAATTATTGGAGGGTGTCATGGGGTTCGTCCTCGTGATTATACACCACCAACCATGGGTAAATCCTGCGATACCCAACACAGTCATGGGTTATTGCAAAGTTAACATACAAGTGCAAAAGCTGGAGTTAATATGCATGTACAGGTCTTGTCAGACAAAGTTTATACATGTTAGTTAACATGTACGATATCCCTTGCACTTATTCTTTTTAAATAACTAGTGGAATTTCTAACCAGATTGTTTACTGAAATCTTGGAAAGTGAGAGGATGCCTGAGGAGTGGAGAGAAAGTGCTTTGGTACCGATTTTTAAGAATAAGGGTTATGTGCAGAGCTGTAGTAACTACAGAGGGACAAAACTGATCAGTTACAGCTTGAAATTATGGGAAAGATTAGTGGAAGGTAGGTTAAGAAGGGACGGGATGATTAGTGATCAGCAGTATGGTTTCATGCCAGGAAAGAGCAATACAGATGCGATATTTGCTCTGAGAGTGTTGATGGAGAAGTACAGAGAAGGTCAGAAGGAGTTGCATTGTGTCTTTGTAGACTTAGAGAAAGCATATGACAAGGTGCCTAAGAGAGGAGTTGTGGTATTGTATGAGGAAATCAGGAGTGGCAGCGAAGTATGTAAGAGTGGTACAGGATATGTTCAAGGGTAGTGTGACAGCGGTGAGATCTGCAGTGGGAGTGACAGATGCGTTTAAGGTGGAGGTGGGATTACATCAAGGATCAGCTCTGAGCCCTTTCTTATTTGCACTGGTGATGGAGAGGTTGACAGATGAGATTAGATAGGAGTCCCAGTGGACTATTATGTTTGCAGATGACAGTGTGATATGTAGTGAGAGTAGGGAACAGGTTGAGGAGACCCTGGAGAGGTGGAGATATGCTCTAGAGAGAAGAGGAATGAAGGTCAGCAGGACTAAGACAGAATATATGTGTGTGAATGAGAGGGAGGATAGAGGAATGGTGAGGATGCAGGGAGTAGAGGTGGCGAAGGTGGATGAGTTTAAATTCTTGGGATCAACAGTTCAGAGTAATGGCGAGTGTGGAAGAGAGGTGAAGAAGAGAGTACAGGCAGGGTGGAGTGGGTGGAGAAGAGTGCCAGGAGTGATTTGTGACAGATGAGTACCAGTAAGAGTGAAAGGGAAGGTCTACAAAAGGGTAATGAGTCCAGCTATGTTATAAGGGTTGGAGACAGTGGCATTGACAAAAAGACAGGAGTCAGAGCTGGACGTGGCAGAGTTAAAGATGTTAAGATTTGCACTGGGTGTGACGAGGGTAGACAGGATTAGGAATAAGTATATTAGAGGGTCAGCCCAGGTTGGACAGTTTGGAGACAAAGCCAGAGATGGGAGATTGCGTCGGTTTGGACATGTGCTGAGGGAGGTTGCTGGGTATATTGGGAAAAGGATGCTAAGGATGAAGCTGCCAGCTAAGAGGAAAAGAGGAAGGCCTGAGATAAGGTTTATGGATGTGGTGAGAGAGGACATGCAGGTGGTTGGTGTGAGACAGCAAGATGCAGAGGAAATTAAGAAATGGAAACAGGCGATCCGCTGTGGCGACACCTAACCGGGAAAAGCCAAAAGAAGAAAAAGAAGAGGAGGAGGAGTCGGAATAATGTTTTTGGCTTTAATAGCACTGGCATAGTCCTTGAAGTTTAAACTATATTGAATTATAACTCCCACGTATTTCATTTGTTTAGCATTATGAAGGCTTGCTTTGCTCAGAACTGCATGCAGCTTTATCCATTTACAGCTGGAGTTTGTTACTTTACATGCATTAGCACTGAATGCGAAAGCCTTAGGTTGTTGCCCAAAAAATGAACATCTAAATATTTATTGATGTTATGGCACCATCAAGAGTTATAAGTTGACCTTTTTATATTAATCATTATGCTTATAAATCCGTTAGCATAGGAATGAGTGAGAACTTTGAATTAAAAAGCCCTGAAGGTCCTCACAATACTGGAAAAAAATTCAAGTGAATAAGTACATACAAGTGCCCATTGTTTGTGTCTTTGTACTTATTTTGTTAATTTGATTTTTCATGGATTGATGCTGTTTGATATCAGGCTGTCTGTAATCCCCCTTAGTGGTATAACATCAAGTGCCATACTTTAATGAAGGTGTTGTGCAGTAGTTTGTAGATGTGCAATACTCTAAAGCTCTGCCAACCAGTTCCTTAATGTCTGTGTGGCTTGTAATGGCAGTTCTTCCTCATATAAAACTGTGTTGAGAAATGTCCAGCATTTATACATATATCTTAGGCATACATTCACTGTTACAGTAGCCTAAGCTATATAGGACATCTTGCCAAAGACCTGACCAGCTGGACAGCCTCCAAAGCTTTAGGGTACTGTCGGTGTATCCTAACCACTGCACATCTCAAAGAAAGCAAGATAAAATAGCCTGGGTTACCAAAACTTCAGAAATGTCTTGAGGCTGAGATAAGCACTTTTCTCCTGGCTTTGAGTGTTTGAATGTTGGCTAGTGCTTCACCAAGACTGAGCAGATAAGTTTCCCATTGGGAATTGCATTCCATTTCATTTTTTTTAAAGAGAAGAGTATTCTTTCCACGTGTTGTTTTTATACATTCATTTAATAACTTTAAAAGTGCCCCATAGCTGTTTTTTATTTTCTTGTGTTACTGTAATACTCCATATTCCTACTTTTTCCATGATGTTATGTGTTTTGTCATATAAAAGAATACCTTTCCAATTTGTATCAAATGTATTATTTGATAAACAATAATCTATTTCGTGTTGTGCTGTTGAGAAACAGTTTTGTAGGTCTGGCATCACCACTCCCTCTTCCTCTATAGGTCTGGTTAAGATATCCCATTTCACTCTAGGTTTCTGTCAATCCCAGACATATTTTGATATTATTGATGACAGCTGTCTGCATTTACTGTCCGTTGGGATACAAGTAAGTGTTTTTCCTAGGTATAGAATAAGTGGGACTATGAACATTTTAATTCTCTGTATTTTATGGTCCAGTTTGACTTGGATTGTTTCCTACTTTATTTGTATTCTGATCTTTGTCATCATATAATCCCCTGTCATATCTGGTGACCCCCCCGATACCCAGGACCCTAAGCATTTCATCCTGTTGTGATCCCGTAGTCCTGGGCGTTTTTGTACCCTCTCAAATTTGGGGACATAGACACAAATTGCCTTTATTTTCTGTTCATTTGTTATATAGCATGATAGGTAGCTATATTCACGTAATAGTGGGAATAGTTGTTGCAAGTCTCTGTCTGGGCCTGTTAAGAAAAGAATTCCATTGTCTGCAAACATGGCTAATTTATTTTCCTTGCTTTGGCCTTCCACCCTTTTATCAATGTTGTCCTTAATTTTTGAGCTAGTAGTTCCAGATGTAGTGAGAGTAATCTTGGGAACATCTTCATTTTGCTCACTGATTAATCGGAATTTGGGAAGTAGCTTTCCCATTTAACTTTATTCTTCCATAAGACCGTATGTGCATTTCTCGAATGAGGGAAATAACCCCCCCCCCCCCGGAAGGCATATTTTTTTAACACTGCCCATAAAAATTAACAATGAACTCTGTCATATGCTTTTTCTGCGTTTAGCCCCACTGTCAGTAGTGAGTTTCCAGTCATCTCTGCCTGCTGTTACATTATGTTAGTTAATAGTATATTGTCAAAGGAACTTCTTCCCTTGACAAATGCTGAAGGGGGGTCTTTTCTGGGTAATATCTTTGCTGTCCTAAATTCTATAATGGTTGCAAATACTTTATAATCTTGATTTGGTACCACTATATGGTTGTATGAACTAGTATCCATAAGATATTTTTCCCTTCTTATACAGAACTGACATAATAGACATTTTCCAGGATTCTGGTATCTTTTTACTTTTTAAAATGGTATTAAATAGAATGTACCAAGCTTCAACTTTTAGTTCCCAAATCTCTATCGGTAGACTGTCCCATCCGATTGACTTCCCTCCTTGTTTTTGAATATGTTCTTGTATTTTCTTCCTAGTAATGAGGTTTAAACCAGCAGCATACTTGCTTCTACAGTTGTTGGAACATATAATCTTTCTAAATAGTTTATCGTATCTTTATCCGTACTTTTTCCCTTTCTCATGCCTGGTAAAAGTTTCCCAAAATTAGTCTTTAAATATACTTCCTATCCTGTCTGGGTCTCTGACCACTTGTCATGTTGCCTCATCCCTTATTTTCAGAGTACTTCTCTGTTTTTTTTGCATTCTTAATCTTCTTGCTAAGATTTTTTTTTTAATCTTGGGGAATTTGGGAAATACACCTGTTTTAAGACCGCCTGTCTTTTTCACATCTCCCTTCCTTTTCTTCTGTCCAGGCTCTTTCTGATTCTTCCTGCTCCTTCCTGTCTAATTCCCTTAGGTTAAAACCTTTTCTCTGCTCCTGTACTGTGTTTGCTACCTGATTTTTTTTCTTTTCTTAAATCGCCCCATTTTTCAGTTTCATTCTCCATCATCTTTTCCTTCATTGTTACCACCTTTTTGTAATCCGAGAGAACTTTCTTTTTTTGAAACCAATAATTGCTTACCCTCCAGTGTCTTTTCATCCCAGATTCTTTTGGGCTAATCATCTGACATTCTAATGGCGAATTATCTGAGATTAATTTCAGTTGTGTATTGAACCCTTTGTCTCATGTTCCCTTGTTACATAGATTCTGTCTAGCCTAGACCAACACTTATGACTGCTTGATAAATATGTGTAAATCCCTTTTTGTCCTGTAATCTGACTTTTGTCCATCAGTCCATATAATTCCATAAGTTATTTTAATGTTTTGCCCTCCAATGTCACATTCCTGGTTCTTGGTCTCCTACTGGCATCCTCTAGATGTGTCCCTATATTCCAGTCTCCTGCTAATACTAGAATTCTTTTATGAAAGTTTATTATTTCTATGAAAATGTTTCTTAATTCTTCCCCAGTTGTTTGGGGGGAGGGTAAATGTATGTTCCGTATTGTTATGCTTTTATTTCCCCAGTAACTGCTAATTACAGTATGTCGTCCCCCACCATCAGTAAGTATATACTCCATGTCTAGGTGGTTCCCTTGTCTAATAAGTGAGAACACCTCTTCTTCTGCCTTCATGTATTGTTGCATAATATCCTTGTTGGTACGTTCTCATTATTAACTGTTGTGATAATAGTGTCTCCTGCAGCATGATAATATCTGATTTAGATTTTGCAATATATTGTAGGACTTTGTGTTTTTTTTTTCCTCCTCTGCCCACCCATTCACATTCCATAACAAAAGTCACAAAGTCATAACTGTATTTTCATGTTATTTTTAACATTTACCTCTTCTTTATTCCTGGCCTTTCCCCATCCCACTGACTTAATCAGTCTGAAGTAAAAAATCTCTTTATGAACCGTTTGACCATTTCTTTCCCTTTAATGCCTTGATCTTATTGTAATCCTCTTCTGAAATTTCTCCCTCAGGTCCCCATGTGTCACTTATTTTTTCTATTCTACACAAGTCTTCTCTTATTTTCGCCATATGTGGTTGGGCCTCCCTCTGGCCATCTTCCATTGTTCTTCTGAAGTCCAGGAATGGTTTTATCAGCCATCTTTCTGCTGTAATTCATTTTTGCCCTGTTAATGCTTGTGTTTCTACCTGCTGTATTCTGTTGTTGTATAAATTGCTTGTTTTTTTCTAATTCCGCTGCTGCTTTCTCTGACTCAAGAAATTATTTAATTCCCTGTGGAAGAAATAGCTTAAATGTTGCAAGGTAGACCAATTTAAATCTCATGTTCAGCTGTTTGCATATTCTGTAAAGGGGAGCAAAATGGTTCTGCTTCATACACGTGCACAGAGAAAAGTCATTGTTAGCAAATGTTCACTGAGAACATACAGTTAGGATCTTTCCTTGGTAATTACCAAGTGTAGTACCTCGCAGGATGCGCAGTAGCAAATCCCACCCCAAACACGCCTCCAGCCGCACAGACCTCGCACCTGCATGAATATTCACATCCACCTGCATGAATATTCACATCGCCACTGCCATGGCAAGGCAGCATCGGTATGAATATTCAAAGCATACAACTATTTAAGTTGTTTAGTTGAATCATACTGTGTTTTTAAGTCAGAAAAACATGTCTATTCACACAACTAAAACAAACTATTCACAGACTTTAATACTCACAAAACATGTCTATTCACACAACTAAAACATAAACTATTCACAGACTTTAATAGTCACAAAACTTTAGATTTTTACAGACTTTAATAGTCGCAAAGATGCAGTCTGAATAGATTGGAGTACTCAAATTATACCAATGCATACAAAGATTTCCTTGAATTGTACCTTTTATTGAATTCATGAAAAAATAAATTTAATAACAATGTAATAATGACAGAATCCATATGAATATGCAACACACAAACCATGCCGTTTATTTTTACAGTCAAACGTGTGACCGGGACCGTTTTATTATTTTTGCGCTTACTGCTGGCTTCATATGCTGATGCGTAGTAGGTTACAGTCAAACCTGAGACCGGGACAGCTTTATTAGTTTTGTTTTTGGAATTTGGCTGTTAGTTCACTTATTTTGTGATGTAGTCATTTACACAGTATGCGGAAATTTGCATTATTATTTTAGCGATTAATGCCGGTTTCATATGCTGTTTTTACTTGATACTTTTGTTTTGAGAGCGTTATTATTTTTGTTTTATTCTTTTGGACTTTGTGTAATGATTTACGTACTATACACAGTATCAAGACTGTGGAAATTAGCATGCCTGTCACTCGAACTTGTTTTTCCCTTGCCAATCAGTTGGGCCATGCCCAAAGCTGCGCAGAACTAACTGTGAGGTACTACACTTGGAGATTACCCTTTCCTTTTTGCCATAATTTGCTTAATATTTGTTCCTTTAATTAAATGCTCTTTATCTTGGCAACGAGTGGTCTCGGAAATCTTTGTGTGGTTGTTTTTAGATTCAACAACCTATGTGCTCTGTCCAAGAGAATTTCCTCTTTGGTTATGGATGTCCATTGACTGATATTTCTTGCACAAATTTCAGGGAGTATTTCTTTTTAGATCCCTCTGGAATATTAGGTAGGTTTTCACATTGCTCTCTGTCTTCAACTTCCAACATTTTTGTTGCGTTCTTCCCTGGCCATCATGAAGTCTGAAACATTTCTTTGTAGTTCCTTTCCCATGCTTTGCAGGTTTCAGTTGCATCACAGTGTTGATTTAATGTTGTTTTAATTTCTTCCATTCTTTTGTCATTTCTTTTAATGTACTCCATGACAGTATCACTTATTTTTGCCAATTCATTATGTAACTTATCTGTTTTTTTCAAGTAGAATCCTGATATATTGTGTGTTGTCTATTCTTGTCTGGGGTCGCCATTGCATTACTGTCTTCTAGGGTGGTTGGGGTGTACACTGCTGGCTTGTTGATTCAACCTGAGGATCTCACTTTGTTTTTCCCCTTTTTTGGCATCAGTTGATTTTTTTGTGCATTTATCTTTGTGAAAGGTAATTTACTGGGTGAGTAATGCTGCTGAGGGAGTTTTAATTGTTCGAGGCAAACAGGGTTAGAGAACCAAGTTGCTTCTCTTTATGGCACCATACTGCACCCAGCATTTTATCTGAGAGTTAGGTATTTACTCCAAGAAAGTCAGTTAAAATATACAAGAACCTCAGAATTTCAAACTCCTTTCTTTGCATTTTTTTCTGTTAGCATAAAAATTATTAATTGCTAACCTCCCTGTATGGAGACTAAGGCATTCCTGAAATCCTTATTTTCTCTGGGTCTCGGATAACCATAAATTTTCTCTGAAGTGCTTAGGACATCCACAACAGTTATAATAGGGTCAGTGATGAGAAGAAATGCCAAACTATATTCTCAAAATCTCCGTAAGGATGTCAAAGTTGAGATCCTTTATGCTTCTGGATAAAGAGGTTGTGTTTAGCCTTTCCTCTGTTAAGATTCTTAAAAGGGCTAAAGATTTTTTTTCCTTAAACCTTCCTTTTCTGTCCTATTTGCACAATATATTAAAAATTTATGTACAAGTCAGGAATTAGAACAATCAACCTCATTAAGGCAATAAAAATTGCTATGACAGGGAGTTTCAGCAAAAAAGTAAGGTTCAGTAAGAGCTGGAACATTTTTAGGAAATGGACTGTTACCCTTAATACCCTGACATTACTATAGTGCAGGCCTTATCTTTCCTTTGTGACACCAGTTGTATTCAGTTACTTGGGAGAGAGAGATTTATTTCAAGTGATTCCTCTTTTTTCTTCCTTTCCAACAGTCCTGTTCCCTCCTATGCCACAAATGCGTATCACCGGGTTTTACAACCCGTTCTCCCAATTCTAAGGGAAAAAAAATTCCATTCAAGAATATTTCAGGCGTCAATGAAAGAAGAAGGCCTGGATGCCTAACCTAGAATCTTCTTTTCCATTTCTTGATAACAAACACAGTTCTGTGTAGACTTCACTATTTTATCGTCTGCATTACCCCTTTAAGTGTGAACAACTCCAGGAGGGTTTGCAAACGCTTGGCTCCTAGAATTGCTGTTCCAGTTTGTAAAACAGTATGATCTTTCTATATTAAAAAACTGCTTTTTGCAGAAATTGTTTAGAATATCTGAGGGTGTCTGCTTCATACATCTAGTTTTCATTGCTTTTACTGTGTCATGATGCCTGTGGCCAGGCTTCACATGTGGAAAAATCATTAGTTCATCATATTGCTCGGGGGCCATCATCTGACCTTGTGTAGGAAGATTTGTTATGGGAAGTAAAGGTCTAGGGCCTTTGAAACAAACAAGATAAATGTAAACAACACAAGTATTACAAAAAAAGATGACTGTAATGAGTGCTTTTTTGTTTCTTAACCATCTGAGAACTCCAGGCCCTTGGTTGGTAATCACAGACTATACCACAGTGATGTGATATATTAACAAACAGGGGGATTTAGATCTTGCCCCCCACTTTTGCAGAATACTTGTGGTAGCCTAGTTTTTAGGCATAATCTTTTCCTCTTAGCCACCTACTTTCAGTCAGAGCATAGTATTATGACAAGCAAGCTGAACAAGACCAAGGTAGAACCTCGCTAATTAAAGATGGAAAAATTCTTGGAAGACCCCCATACATCTTTGAGCAACTCCTCAAGTGGCTCTATTTGGCTCCAACCATAACAGATGGTTAAATAATTCTGTTCTAGGACTTTTTCTGTGCAGTCTTTGAATAGTGGATGTCTTTTTATTCCTGTGAACTGGAATGTGCATATATGCTTTTCTTAGCTTTTCCTCCGATAACTTTTGTTTTTTTCAAAATATACAGAAGTCGTCCCCAAAGAAAGATGTGTTGAGTGTTTTTTGGCCCAGGCAACAATGGTTCACCTTTCTTCTGAAATCAGCTAAGAGCAATTACCACAAGTTTCTTCAAAGAATGCATTTACTTGAACAGGACAGGGGTGGGTTATTACACTCCAACTTTCTACATCTTCAGGAGAATGCTTGGATGAAAAAAAAATTTTCTGAGGCCATGCTGCAAGTATTAAAAGAGGCGAAGAAACCTGCTCCTAGAGAATCATATATGGGTAAATGGAAAATATTTCTAGTTGGTGCCAATCTAAGAGCCGGGACCTCTTTGACGCTTAGTCCTTGGTTCGGCAGTATTTGTGTGAGTTAATATTATCTGGCCTCTGTTACTACCACAAGTTTTATGTCGAGGCCACTTCTGCTTGTCTCCCTTAGATACCATTCCTATTTCTGCCCTATCTCGACTGAAACAGGTTTTGAAATGGGGCTTTTACGGGTATATCAACTTGATGATCTGTGGCTTCTTTTTGTATCTTAATTTTATACTGAAAATCTCGCATGGTCTCCTTTTGGACCTGATTATGAGGGTGATTGATGTTCTTTCTGAAAAAAAAAAGTTTTTTTGCTTTGTTTTGTTTTTTTTTTTTTTTTTTAATAATACCCTATCAGCCCAGCTGTCAGTTTTTTAAAACACCTTTATTAAAATATCACTTAAGCCATATGCATACATACATTAATAAAAAAGAAAACAAACCATATCAGCATTTTTTCAGTTACACACATTATACATTATATGATTTCTTTCTCTTTCTTTCTTTGACAACCATTTTTCAGTCCATTACATAAATCACTCAATTCCTGTCTTCCCTTAAACCTCACTCTTCCTCTCCTCCTGAACATTGTTATGCATGTATTGTTCCCACAATTTCCATTTATCTCTGCATAATTTGGTCCTTCCCTTTTTTGAAGATCCCTTTTTAGTTATTTTGTCTCTCTTAGAGTATTCAATATTTGTAAAACAGTTGGATTAAATTTTGATTTCCATATTCTAGCAGTTGCTTTTTTGGCAGCCAACAGAATTAAACTTATGCCCTTACTATGTCTAGGCGATTAAGATCCTGTGTCCTAGCTGAAAGTAATCATTTCCTTGGTTACTGCCATTTACTCCCCCAATATTTTTGACAGAATACTCTGTGGGGAATTTTTAAATCTGCTAACTCATTGCACTCCCAAAAAACTTGTTCCCATTTTCCACTTTCTTCCCCATCACACCACCACAATTTGCTGTCTGCCTGAGGATAAATGCTTTAAAGGCTGCTTGGTGTATAAAAATACCAATTCAGACACTTCCAATCAGGAACCCTAAACATTCTGGACTTCGTTGCATACTTGGGAGCCATACAGGTACTTTCCCATAGTTCCTTTGCACATTGCTTTTCCAGTATGTCTTCCCAATCTTTTCTAATCCCCTGTGATTGATTTTTATAGCTCTAATGCAATATTTTATATGCCGTACTAATTATTTTTCATTCTGACTTCTCGAAAAGTACTTGATTTACAAGCTCTTAAAGTAAGTCATAAAGTAATTCATCCTTATCTTTTTTATTCAAAAAGAAGGGGTCATTTTTGAGTGAAAATCTTTCCTTTACGTTTGTTTTTTTCAGTGTTTATACGAGTTATACTAACCATTTTCCTGTTTTCTCTCAGAACCATAGAATAAGGGAAAAAAATTGTAATTATACACAGTGGATGTCGTCAGGCAACTCTGATACTACACTGTGATGGTACAAGATACTTCAAGGTTGATTATGAGTGCTTATATCTTAAGTGATAGTTTAATAAAGGTATTTATAAAATATATCCTTAAGGTTGCTGATCACCTGTTTTTTGTCTGTGAAGGTAATTTTAAGGGACAGTTATGTCTTACAGACATTTTTTTAATAGCTGTCCCATCCTATTGCTTATTATGAGCATGAGCTAACAAGGTAATTACAAGCAAAATCGAGACCCAGTCTACCAGGGTTCTGGCTAATTCTGTGGCTTCTTGGAAAGGAAAGCATGCTAGATATTAATAGACAAAGCAACTTGGTTATCTCTGTATACTTTTACTAAACACTACAAATTAGTTTCTCTCTCTAGGTCCACAGCTAGCTTTCCGTAAGACTATTCTCCAGGGGTTCTTGGACTCTTCATCTTCTCCCTCCTTTTTTGCTATGCTCAGATATTCTTCCCATATAATTTTGTCTACTGCAGCAGTGATCATATGATGAACATAGTACAGTTGTGTAAGTAAACTTATAACAGTAGAAGTTTGAATGGATCACTGTTTCAGTAGCTGCTTCCTCTTTCCCACCCCCTCTTTTACTTTTTAGCCAGGGTGTAGATATATGTGCTTTTCTTTTTTCCTTGTGCATCTCTCTGTCAGAGCTTAAACCTCCTTATTCTGAGGAAAGAAAGCTCTGAAGTTCTGGTGCCCTAACCACTATTTTATGTTGCTCTTCTCATCATGTGCAGTGGCTAGTGCAGTGGGAAGGTGCCCACAAGTTTTATAAATTTGTTAACAGTCCTTAGAACATTCAGTATAGCCTACGCTACTTCAATAGTTATGTATATGAACATCAACTGTTATGGTAAATTAAGTTGTACGGCTGTACTTTCCTTTATTTTGCAACAACCAGGCTATAAAATACACAGTATTTCATGATTGTAGGTGCCAGACTAATAGATCTTTAGTTATTAGTCATGTCAGTCTTTTCAACTTTGAAAATAGGAAAACAGTTTTTTTTTACTTGGAGACGCTGCCTTATTTTTCTGAGAAGCTTTTGAAACATTGTTTCTTTTATATGATTTTCATGGAATGTAATCTGGTTCAATGCTTCCTGAAGAATTATTATTATTTTTGGACATCTGTTATTATCTGGGACATAATATTGTATAGTCAGATTTACGGCATCATTAGATTTGAAATTAAAGTATTCATTTTTAATATTTGTACCATATGTATGTTAAACACATTTATGATTGTTTGCCAAGGGGACCAATTGTACATGTCAGTCTTGGCTGTTTGTTAATGTATTGATAAGGGTTTTTTTGTCTTTCCTGATAGCAAGGCCATGTTTGCATATCATTTTAGATTAGTTGACCTTTTGTACATTCTACACATTTTATTAAAAGTTTCTTTAGTTTTGCATGTAGAATCTTTCTTAAGCAGTTTAACTTTTTGGTGGATCCTTCTCACCAAAGTTTCAGGTCTTTTGTTTCATTATAGAAGCCTACCCTTGTCTACATGCAGTATTTCATCTCATCCAGACATTGTTATAACGAGTACTGTGAAAGATTTCCTTCATATAATAGTAGCTTATTTCAGTCTGTCATGCTTTTTTTTCCTTATTTTCCAGGGTTTGCATTTTCTTTTTTTTTTTTTTTGTAATCGAAGACAGTTGTAGAAGAGGGAAGTGTTAGTTGTACTACTATTTAGATTTCTTATTGGCTTAAATGCTTTAACATCACTAAGTTAAAAGATGTTGGGCCTGGTTATAGGGAAGTCAGTAATTTGACTAAAGTCATATATATATATATATATATATATATATATATATAAGTTAAATATTAAAATTAATAAAAGGTCAGAGAAACCACCATGAAAAACTTTTCAAAAGCAAACTTCACATTACTTAAGACCGAGGTGGGAAGTTTCAAAGCCCCCATGCTAAAGGATAACGCTGTCCAAGCTGCACAATCTTTTACTAATGTACTCTACGGGCACCAACAAGAATGCATGGATTATGCTATCCCAAGCAAAACCAAGAATCACTCCTCCAAGAAAAGGAAACCAGTCTGGTGGACCCCTACCATGAACAAGCTATACAATAGGAGGAGGAAACTAGTACAGAAAAGAGTAAAATCCCAAGAAGGAAAAACATCCCTGATCAGTATCAGCAAGAAACTACGTTCCCTCATAAAATCATCCAAGGCTAGCTTCAAAAGAAAAATTGCCATGGACTCTAAAGATAACCACAAGGCATTCTTTAACTATGACAAGTGGAGTACCACAAGGTTCCGTCCTGGGACCTCTCCTGTTTGCTATCTATGTCTCTGAAGTACAGGCTAACACAGAAGGCCTCTGGCTAACGAAGTTCGCAGATGACTGCAAACTAGGAGCCATAGTCAAGTCCCCGAATGATGTGGACATCCTACAGAAGGGCCTCTGAGACAGATGCTTGGTGTCAGAGCCTTGGCCTCAAGCTTAATGCCAAAAAGTACAGTGTCATCCCCTTTGGTAAAAACTCTGTACCCATGAACTACCACTTAGGCAGCAATCTACTTAACACCGAATGCGTAATAAGAGACCTTGAGACCCAGGTGGACAGTAGTCTCTCCTTTGATAGTCACATCGCCACAGTAGTCAGGAAGTCCTTCTACGTGGCACACCTCATCATAAAAGTGTTCTCATCCAGGAAAAAAAGAGGTCATTGTTCCCCTCTACTCGTCACTCATTAGACCCATTATAGAGTACAATTACCCTTTTGGAATGTACCTCACGACATCTGCAGCAGCTGGAAAGGCCACAGAAGTACATCACAAAAAGGATTACTGGCCTCAAACAAATGCCCTACACTAACCACCTCAAAAAACTCCAGCTTTACTCCGTACCATATGGCCTACTCCGAGGTGATCTCTGCCTAACATATAAAGCTATGTCAAACCCAGAGCTGTTGGACATGCTACACCTAAAGAAATCCCAATCCCTCTGAGCTACACACTCTAGGGTCCTAAACCTTGTCACCACAATAAACAGGACACGCTGGAGGGATAGATTCCTGTCCCAGAGACTTCTGTACTCTGGAATAAGCTACCCATCTATGTCAAGCAAAGTTCTTCATTAGCACTCTTGATGAGTGGATGGGAAATAGGAAATACACCCCGGGGGATCACTTCTGTGTCTCTGCTGGACAGTGGCACAGGAAAATAACTTTCTTGGGTGGCGTAAGCTATGGAACATTGCTGGCTAGGCTTACGTAGGCCCTTGGACCGATAGCCTAGTACTTACCTATGAACCTATGTCAAGAATCTAAGTGCAATTCTCAGATCTGCTCGGAGTTAGTGCAGAATGGCACAAAAATACACTGAACCGACCGATATAGCCAACATCCTGGCAGACAGGTTCAGTGCAAGCTTCACCCCCCCCCCCCATCTCACCACCAAAAGGGCTCATAACTATACCAGAAGAATGTAGTGCCCCTGAAATCACAGACACTCAGGTTAAAACAGCCCCTCCAAAGCCAAAAACACAGCATCAGTGGGACCGGATGGTGTCCCAGGCTGCATGCTACACGAGCTCAAAGATGGACTAACCCCACACCTAAACACACTGTTTAAACTCAGTCTCTCCACAGGCTATGTGCCCACAGAGTAGCGCACAGCAATGGTTATTCCACTCCACAAAGGTGGAGCCACAACGGACCTTGGGAACTATCATCCTATAAGCCTGACTGGGTTGGTCTACAAAGCTGTGGAGTGTATCATCATGAATCTCATTAACAGAGACATTGGGACCCTCCAAACACTGGACCCTACCCAGTTTGGCTTTAAGGCAAATCATGCTTCCTAAAGCTGGTGGATTTCTTTGAGACAGTTACTAAGGGTATAGACGAGGGAAAGGTGGTCTACACAGCCTACCTAGACCTCGCAACGGCCTTCGATACCATTTCCCACTCAGGTATTATAGACAAGCTCACCAGCCTGAATATAAACCCCTACATCACGAGATGGGTTGCTAACTGGCTCATGGACAGAACCCACATGGTAAGAGTTGTGGAAGCTAGGTCTGACTCTAATCCGGTTACAAGTGGTGTTCCCGAGGGCTCACTCCTAGGACCCCTCCTGTTCGGCATATACTTCTCAGAGGTACAGGCAAGCACAGGAGGACTATGGCTGACCAAGTTCGCAGACGACTGCAAACTAGGGGCTATAATTGACTCTCCGGCTGACACAGACATCCTCCAAAAGGGTCTCACCGAGACAGATACCTGGTGTCAAAACCATGGCCTCAAGCTAAATGCCAAAACGTGCATAGTCATCCCCTTTGGAAAAAGCAAAGTACCCACAAACTATCACATAGGTGGTAGCCCCTAAATACAGAAGATGTAATAAGGGATCTGGGGACCCAAGTAGATAGTAACCTCTCCTTTGATAATCACATTGCCATAGTGGTTAGAAAATCCTTCTATGTGACCCACCTAATCACAAAAGGTTTTGCATCCAGATCGAAAGAGGTCATTGGGCCCCTCTACGCATCACTCATCAGACCCATCATAGAGTATAATGCCCCATTTGGGATGTACCTTACAAGACACCTGCAACAACTGGAAAGACCACAGAAGTATCTCACCAAGATAATCAATGGCCTCAAATAGATGCCCTATGCAGCTCGACTGAAGAAACTCCAGCTGTACTCAGTTGCATACCACCTACTCAGAGGTGATCCCTGCCTGACATACAAGGCCATGTCCAACCCAGAATTGATGTACATGCTCCACCTAGAGAAAACCATATCCCCTCGAGCCATATGCTCCAGGGATCTAAACCTCACCACAACAATAAATTAGGATGTGCTGGAGGGATAGATTCCTGTCCCAGAGACTTCCCATGCTCTGGAACAAGATTCCAATCTACATTAGGCAGAGCTCCTCGCTAACCCTCTTCATGAGAAACCTTGACGTGTGGATGGGAAACAGAAAGTTTACCCCAGAGATCACTTCAATGGCTCTGCTGGACAGAGGCACAGGGAACTAATCTAAGGTGGTGGCAAAAGCCAACACATTCCGTCTAGGCTTATAAATGCCTTTGGGCAGATAGCCTAGTTACCTACCTATTAACCTATGAACCTATAAAGTCATTTAACCTTTGCCCAAAAATTCAGATAATAAATTTGCAAGACTGAAAAAAATCTGGCATATGTTTCAGGATTCACAGTGGTTATTTTGTAACTTGTGACACTTTTTACACTGGACAAATTCTGTGTGTTCAACAAGTGTACTGCTGTAATTTCATAATTCTTATAGGCTAATGTTTCTCTCCCATTAATGGATTTGTGGACCAAGGTATTTAGTAAACACTGGAATTTGTATCCGCATAATGACATTTTATAGTCGTTTTGGTTTATTAAAAACTCATCCTTATTTCTCTAACATCTACTGTTCACCTAGAAAGCTTTGTAAGAGTTTTAAGTTTGAGAACTTCAAATTTTGTAGAATTTCTCCGTGGCCGTGGTGGTGCAGCGGTTAGCTTTGTTACCCTGACAGCAAGAGGTTCTCCCATTCGATTCTCGGCTGGAGCGCCTTCTGTGTGGAGTCTGCATGTCCTCCCCGTGGTTGAGTAACGTCTAAAGACATGCAGGTAGGTCCGTGCGTGAATGGGTGTGCCTTTCTTTGAAGGTTGGGTGTTGGGCTGGCAACTCGGCACTGTAAAAATCCACTGCCAATCATTAGCAGACTGGAGTTCCGCTGTGACGACCCCTAACTGGGAAAAGCCAAAATAATTCATGTCCTTCCTAGGTAACAATTTCCATACAGTACCTACATTTTCCATTTATATATTTCTTCCTGTAACTTGGATGTTGACTCCCTTTGGTATAACTAGATAAATAATTTATCACACCATTGAAAATAAAAATAGCTGATAAGTTGTAATGTAAATAAAAACCTTGGAGCCTGTTATTAAGTAGTCATGCCTTTGTTTATTCATAAGCAATAAACTATGGTGATGGTAAAATCTTATTAGTTGTCAGCCATGCATAATGCTTTACACAATGCCTTTGATTTTTTTTTAACAGAATTTTTCATACAGTTTGGAAGCATCATTCTTAATTTAAATCTGGCATGAGTTACTGGTGGTGTTTATGCAGCCATTTCAGCAATACTTTGGCTTCCATAACTATCAGCTTTTATTTGGGTCAATTATTGATGTTTACCAAAGTCAGTGTTACAGTACTGATTATTGGGTCTTCTTGTTGTGCAGAAGCCCATTCTTCTTTTTCTTCTTTTGGCTGCTCCCGTTAGGGGTCGCCACAGCGGATCAACTGTTTCCATTTGTATCTTCCTCTGTCACACCAACCACCTGCATGTCCTCTCTCACCACATCCATAAACCTTATCTTAGGCCTTCCTCTTTTCCTGTTACCTGGCAGCTTCATCCTTAGCATCTTTTTCCCAGTATACTCCGCATCCCTCCTCAGCACATGTCCAAACCAACATAATCTTGCCTCTCTGACTTTGTCTCCAAACCTTCCAACGTGGGCTGACCCTCTAATATATTTATTCCTAATCCTGTCCATCCTCGTCACACCCAGTGCAAATCTTAACATCTTCAACTCTGCCACGTCAAGCTCTGACTCCTGCCTTTTTGTCAATGCCACTGTGTCCAACCCATATAACATAGCTGGTCTCACTACCCTCTTGTAGACCTTCTCTTTCACTCTTACTGGTACTTGTCTGTCACAAATCAGTCATGACACTCTTCTCCACCCCACTCCATCCTGCCTGTACTCTCTTCTTCACCTCTCTTCCACACTCACCATTACTCTGAACTGTTGATCCCAAGTATTTAAACTCATCCACCTTCGCCAACTCTACTCCCTGCATCCTCGCCATTCCTCTATCCACCGTGTCATTCACACACGTATATTCTGTTTTAGTCCTGCTGACTTTCATTTCTCTTCTCTCTAGAGCATATCTCCACCTCTCCAGGGCCTCCTCCACCTGCTCCCTACTCTCACTACAGATCACAATGTCATCTGCAAACATCATAGTCCACGGGAACTCCTGTCTGATCTCGTCTGTCAACCTGTCCATCACCATTGCAAATAAGAAAGGGCTCAAAGCTGATCATTGAAGTAATCCCACCTCCACCTTAAATGCATCCATCACTCCCACCGCAGACCTCACTGCTGTCACACTACCCTCGTACATATCCTGTACCTCTCTTACATACGTCTCTGATACTCCTGACTTCCTCATACAATACCACAACTCCTCACTAGGCACCCTGTCATATGCTGTCACCAAGTCCACAAAGACACAATGCAACTCCTTCTGACCTTCACTGTACTTCTCCATTAACACTCTCAGAGCAAACATCGCATCTATAGTGCTCTTTTCTGGCATGCAACCATACTGTTGATCACTAATTATCACCTCCCTTCTTAACCTAGCTTCCACTACTCTTTCCCATAACTTCTTGCTGTGACTGGTCAATTTAATCCCTCTGTAGTTACTACAGCTCTACACATCACCCTTATTCTTAAAAATCGGTACCAAAACACTTTTTCCTCCATTCCTCAGGCATCCTCTCACTTTCCAAGATTTCATTAAACAGTCTAGTTAAAAACTCCACTGTCATTTCACCTAAACACCTCCATGCTTCCACAGGTGTGTCTTCTGGACCAACAGCCATTCCATTCTTCATCCTCTTTATAGCTATCCTTACTTCCTCCTTGCTAATCCACTGCATTTCATGATTCACTATCGGCACATTGTCCGACCTTCTCTCCCTCTCATTCTCTTCATTCATCAGCCCCTCAAAGCACTCTTTGCATCTGCTCAACACACTCTCCTCACTTGTGAGTACGTTTCCCTCAATATCCTTTGTCACCTTTACCTGCTGCACATCTTTACTAGCTCGGTCCCTCTGGCTAGCCAATCGGTACATGTCCTTTTCTCCCTCCTTAGTATCCAACCTTTCATACAACTCTTCATATGCCTTATCCTTAGCCTTCGCCACCTCTCTCTTTGCCATGCACCTCATCTGCTTATACCATTATCTGCTTTCTTCATATGTCTGACAATCTCACTTCTTCTTCGCCATCCTCTTTCTCTGTATACTCTCCTGTACTTCTTCATTCCACCACCAGGTCTCCTTGTCCTCCTTCCTCTTTCCAGATGTCACACCAAGCACCTTTCTAGCCATCTCTCTTGCTAGCTAACCCAACTATTCGGTAACTCTTCACTGCCACCCAGTGCCTGTCTTAACTCTTCCCCGATCTCCACCTCACAATTACTCTTTTTCAGTTTCCACCATTTGATCCTTGGTGCTGCCCTCACACTCCTCCTCTTCTTGATCACCATTGTCATCCTACAAACCACCGTCCTGTGCTGCCTAACTACACTTTCCCCTACCACCACTTTACAGTCTCCTATCTCCTTCAGACTGGCCCTTCTACATAAGATATAATCCACCTGTGTGCATCTTCCTCCACTCTTGTATGTCACCCTATCTTCCTCCCTCTTGTTAAAATACATTGTTAAAATACATATTCATCACAGCCATGTCCATCCTTTTGGCAAAATCCACTACCATCTGACCTTCTGTATTCCTTTGCTTAACACCATACCTACCCATCACTTCCTCATCCCCTCTGTTCCCTCCACCAACATGCCCATTGAAATCTTCTCCAATCAGCAGTCTCTCACCCTTGGGTACAGCCATCACCACTTAATCCAACTCACTCCAAAATTTTTCTTTCTCATCCATCGCACACCCAACTTGTGGAGCATATGCACTAACAACATTCATCATTACACCATCAATTTCCAGCCTCATAAACATCACTCTATCTGACACTCTTTTCACCTCCAAAACACTCTTAGCATACTGTTCCTTCAGGATAGCCCCTATGCCATTTCTCCTCTCATCCACACCATGATAAAACAATTTGAACCCGCCTCGGATACACCTAGCCTTGCTCCCCTTCCATCTGGTCTCTTGCACACACAATATACCAACCTTCCTTCGGTTCATCATATCAGCTAGCTCTCTCCCTATACCAGTCATACTGCCAACATTCAAAGTTCCAACCCTCACTATCACAGTCCTAGCCGTTACCTGCCTTTGGGCATCCCTTCCCCCTCTTCTCCTCGTTCAGAAGCCCATGGCTGGCCCAAATACCAGATTTTTTTCACCATCACTCAGTCATCGGATGTCCATGCGAATCAACATCTGGATGTCAGGGTATAAAATGGATGTCAGCCAACACAATATTTACTTTCTTGGCGTGTAGCCCACTGCTGAACACTACTTTTACTTTGTGTTGAGCACTGGACTTCATGACAGTCTCTGTCTGCTTGAATCATCAGAGTTTCATATGCCTTCAGATAACTGTCCCGTTGGGGAAACCTTTTTCTTATTAATATTTAAAAAAGTAAGTAGTCTTTCTTGGGAGAAGCAGATACCTTACAAAGATTTTCATTCTGTTTGCCTTATTTTTGTCAAGGACCTCAAAACAACTTTGCTAACTGTTAGTATTGTAAAATGTTCAGTTCAGAGACCATTAAGTTTAGGACAGAGCACCATCAGTTGCATATGGAGTCTAGCAAGGATTCTAGTATCACTTGCTTGTCACATACCTCAGCATCTGTTAGTTCCCAGGGTCTCCTTCCCAAAAAGCCTAAGGATTGATGTCTGAAGGTTAGGGATTTTGCGTATTCCAAGGATGTTCCTTTGTACAGGCCCTTGATCGAGTTTGATGTCACCAGTCAGGTGAGGTACTTTTTGCAGGCCCCTGGTCCAACATCTTCTAGTGTTGATCCCTCCAGTGGCTGCCACAACTTAGGCCCCACTTCACAGTCGGATACCAGGCCAACATCTGCTGGGTCCAAAGCTGCTGAGCAGGCCACTGCTTTTGATACCCACGATTTGGAGACCGAGGGTGAGGATGATATCCCCTTGGTAGTTGTCCGGGAGGAGAGCCCTACGAACTGGAGTGATGATAACACCCACCAGTGACTTGAGGCCAGCACTTCTCCAAGATCCGAGGCTTCCAAACCTAAGAGGCTTCAGGTTTCCTGCAGCAAGCACTACCACAACCTTCTGACTGCTCTTCCTAGATCTCTTCACAGGACTTGGTGAGACTTGCCTAGGCCTTCATGAATTTCATGAAGACCCAGCAACCTACCCTACAAAATGATCTTATGCTAGGAGTGTCCCCCAGGGAAATGGAAAAGGGAAACTTCCCCCAAAGTGATTCAGCTTGCTCGGAATCAGAAGATGAAGAGGAGTTTGCACATGTGGAACTTCTTCACCTTCAGAATTTTGAACATTCTGATTCTTATAAAACCTAATCAGATTCTCCTCCTGACAATTTATCTTTTGGTAATCCCCTCACAGGATGAAGGAAACATTCATTTGGGAGTTTATGGAATTCTCTAAGGCTGAAACTCATTAGTGAGCTATTGAACCTTCCCTCCCTTAGACTTTTGGCAGTTTCTTCAGTTTATGTAATCTTGGTTGAGGTGTTTAAGGATATAACTCTGTACCCTGACTCTTTTCCCCTGCTCCTAGGAAGCCAGACCACTTCTGTAGGGTACTGGCATCTCACAAGCAATTTATAAAAACCCAGTGGCTGATCCAGCTGTGATATCAACCAAAACTGCTGAGAGAGCTCCTGGCCATGCATCTTAGAACCCCGTACCAAATGACAGGGAAAGCAGACTGCTGGACCAATTTGGTAAGAAGACTTCTACTTTATCCACCATGGCTGTGAGGGCTGCCAACTGCCAGTTCCACATGCTGTAACACCTTGGGGGTTTATAGGAACAAATTAAATCCAAAGTAGTGGGGATCCAAGATGAGAGCCTACAGAAGGGCATCCAGGACATGTCATGTCACCCTGTATTTGTCCAGCCCCTCACTTAAAATGGCTTTGATGGTTTAGATGCATCATGCAGGGCAGCTGCCCCAGAGTCAGTTATTTGGAGACGTGCCTGACTGAGAACCAGACCTGTTTCTGACCAGATAAAAGCTGAGCTCCATGATGCTTTTTTGGACAAGGAGTTCCTTTTTTGACCTCCTGTGTAACAAGTATTTGACATATTGGATAAGAAAGGGAAACGGATTAAATCTTTCAAAGAATTTTACATGTCTCCTACTCCCTGATGTAATGTAAACTGGCTTTCGAAATCATGGCCCCATTTTGCCTAAACATGAGAATTCTGTACAAATTATGGAAAAAAGACCAAAATCGCAGAGGAAGTGGCAAAACCCCCTTCTCACTCCCTAACACTAAAATCCTCTTCCTTAATCCTACACCCCCCTCCCCCCACACACACACTCCTTTCCAGTAGCCGTTTGCCTCGGCTCCTTTTCGGCATGAGCAGCATCATATAACAAGTTATAAGACACCAAAGTGCCTGGCTTCGAAACTGTGGCTTTCAAACACTTGGGACTCGAGCACCTGTAGCAGATTCAAAATAAATCTGTTTGTAGTTATATTGGATGTTCAACATTAGATCACTGTTGAAGTAGCCTAAGTTATTTGAGTTATATCCTGCCCGAGATATGATCACTGGCTACCTTTCAGAGCTTTAGGCACTTTCTGTGCAACCTAACTGCAAGTGCTTGAGCAGAGCCACATAAAAAGTAGTTTGGGCATTAAAAAAAAAGCTACAGAGCTTTCTTGCTGCCACAGAGAGCCCCCCCCCCCCAGGCTTTGTGGAGTTGACTGACTAGTGATCCTTCAAGGATGGACAAGTAAGTCCCCTGCTGGAGAAAACCTTTCACATATTAATTTTTCTGACGAAAACCTATGTTTTTTAGGTGAACTTAATAATTTTTATGCTTGGCAATATATTTTTCATGGGCTGTCATGCCTGGTAGGGGAGTTTTACTGTATAAATGCTTGAGTGAGAAAACTGTGTAAACTCTGTCTTTTATTACTTTTTTCTACGTGGTTATATATAATTGCTGTGTTAGGGGCAGGACATTATGGTTATGGGTACGGTCTTATTTTTTTTACCTGAAAATAATTACTTTTTTTTCAGAAACTTTACCAACTCTCAGAGACTCTACTATCCATCTTTCATGCTTCTTCAGTTGAACCATGGACAAGCTACTGATCTCCTTAGGTCTTCCCTTCCCCATCCGTAAGGAAAAGAGAATTGCTAGGGAGTCTTTAGGTGTCAGGCCAACTCCATCACTGCCTTAGCCACCAATGATCGACTCTGCTCTGGCTGGAATTGGATCCTTGGACCTCACATCAATGCTTCTCAGTCCCTCTAGTGTTGCTCCTCAGGTTGCCACTAAGAACTGGAAGTTAGATATGTCTTTGGCTGCATGCTTGTCCTCATTCAGTAAGGGAGAACCCCTCCTGTCAGTCTTGGGAAAGAGTGGGTCACGGTCTACTCCGCAGTCAGGCTAGGATGACTGATCTCAGAGATGATACTCCTGCTATGTGTCTGTTATCTCCAGTGAGAGTTTTCCAGGAAAAGACAAAGACAGATTAAGTGTTTCTTCTACTGTTTCTATTACTATGGACAGGGAAAACTAGCTGGGATTTGCTAAGGAATTAATTTTTGATTTTAATGTTTCAGAATGTCCTGTCTGAAGTCACTGTTGCAGTATTCAGAACAGATGGGTTTTCGCTACTGACTTTAGGTCAGGTTACCAAACTTTTCATAAGCCATACATTTCATGTATGACGTCAGCCTGTGAGTGTAGGGGTGCAAAAGCATACAGATGTATGAGCATAACTTTTCAGACTGTCTTGCTGCCAGCCTGAACACGGGCCGAGCTTTGTGTGGTTATTAATACAGTAATCCTCACAGATTGAGATAAGTTCCCCATTGGGGCACCTTCCTTTTCTTGCTTATCCTTTTGATCTGTGATTTTGTTAGATGAAAGCTAGGAGGGGAAAGTGGGAATATGGTAGGCAGATGTCCTACAAAGACCTCCATTCTTCCATTTTCAGTGCCTTTTCTGTTTGGGCACATAGCATGATTATAAATCTTGCTCCATTTGCCAGTCCTTTGTTCCCAAGACTTTGCACTAACATTTATAGTCATTGAATACTTTCTTAGAGACTCAGTGACTTAAGTGATCAGCTCAGACTAAAGTAGTGGATCCCACCACACCTGACATATTCACTGTTTCAAAGTAAAAATGCAATGGGTCTAGGCCTCAACTTCAGTCTGCCTATTGAGATTCGAACATATCTGCTGTGGTTGCAGAATCCACAGTATATACAGCCCTCCCTCAGACGCCCTGTACCGCGACCCCGCAGAAGGCCAGTATGGCTTTTGAAGTGAGTGCTTCTACAGTGGAGAAAGGGGAACTGCTTATCATTATCTGAGAAGGCCTAGAAGACATTCCTCATATTTTAGCAAGGGAAAAGATTCTGGGATCTCTTATTGACGTACGTGAGAGCCTCTGTGCTTAGTTCAAGCAGATGTCACTCCAAAAAAGAAACTGCAAAAGGTTAAGCATGTTCCCTCACCACGGTTTTCTAGGGGGAAAGAGTGGAGGATGTTTCCCAGGGCCTGTTCAAGTCCATTATGATTCTCAAGCTTCCTTCTTTCTGCCCCTCCTCTGCCCCTTAGAAGATTACTGTGGAGTTTTCCTTGTAGGGTGAGGCTGGGACCTCACATTTGCATGATCATTCCCTAGTATACTCTTCTCAAATATACTCACCTGGATATGTGCACTCAGATGATGACTTCCTTTCCACTGATTCACCTGCGGAAGAGGCATCTTTTGGAGAAACTAGCAAGTATGATGTAACATTTCAAGTGGGATTCTAAACCAATCTCTGATGTTCAGAAAAAATACTACAACCTTTTAGAAGTGGGCTGTCCAGCTTCTACTCCTGTCCCTCCATTCCTGGAGGCCTCCCTTGATGCTTTGTTTGTGTTCCCTTGCTCTTGACTCTGTTTCCAGCTACTAAGAAGCCAGATAAATTCTATAAAGTTCCAGATGAACTCAAGTTTCTTTTCCAGAATCCGTTTGCTGATCCTACAACCATTTTGTTAGCTTTCAGATATGCTATCTAAGCTTCTACCTTCTGCTAATGCCCTTCCCTCAGACAAGGACATTAGGGCCTTGGACAGGTGGGGAGAATAGGTTTATGCTTACTCTTCCCTGGCCATCAGAGCCATTAATTATTAAGATGCATGTGAACAAATAGCTTTTGTCCGTCCTTGGCAGCCTGAGTAAAGCTGTTGCAGTCATGGCAGGGTCAGACTAAAAACAACAAGTTCCCTTTGGTGGCTCAAGCAGCTGTGATGATGTAGAGGCCTCCTGCAGAGCAGCTGCTACTGGCTTAGGTGAAATGCATGGCTGTACACTCAATCTGTTCCTGAAGATTTCAAGGCAAAACTGTTAGATTATCCTCTAGACAGGGATCTTTTGTGTAGATGACAGGCAGCTAACCTGTTCAAGATCTTGTGAGAGCAAGGAAAAACTGTAAAGGATGGCAGACAAGTTCTACTCACCTCTGTGCCCAGATATCAGAGAAAGTACTGTGCCATGTCAACTTAATTTGTCAGAAGAGACCGTAAACCTTCTCTGAAACACAAGAAAGCACCCAGGAACAGATTCCAGGGCAAACCTGAATGGGAGTCTAGATCAGGGAGGCCTCCCTTCATAGGTAAGTAATTGTGACTGTCTTCTCTCCATCCCCAACCCTGCATGGTCTCACCCTTCATCTTTCCTAAAGGTTTACCTCTTCTATAGTAATTTGGGAAATGGTCACAATAAACAAGTGGGTATATACCATTATTAAATTGAGGATACAAAATGTCCTGGAAGGAACCCCTGCCCCATAACCAGTTATACCTTCTTCCACCCATCCTCCAGAATTTACTTTCCCAAGGCGCAATTGATCCAGTTCCCCTTCAGTTTGTAAGAAGAGTTCTACCCCAGGTTGTTTCTTATGCCTTGAACAAAAGGACAGTGGGGACCTATTCTGAACCTTTCTCAGCTCAACTCCTTCCTCAGCTTACCCACTTTCAAAATGCTGTCTTCAGCCCCTTCTTCCCTTTATCCTTCCCCAGGCCTTCCTAGTGTCTTTGGACCTTAAGAATGTGTACCTACATATTCCCATACACCCTTCTTGCAGGAAATTTCTGAGGTTCTCTAGAAGCTCTTCTCATTTTCAGTTTTCTGCATTGCCCAGTTTCCCAAAAGCACATCCTGCTAGACCAGTGGCCTCTTGTGGAGTTTTTTACATGGGAGTAGATTCCAGACTAATACTGGAAGCAGCTACTTAGTCTTCAGTGCACACATTCACTAAGCATTACAGAGTAGATGCCTTTTCCAAATCCAAGCTACCTTCGCCAGGTCAGCCCTTTTTGACCTCTTAGGCAGTTTTCACAGTCTTCTGCCCTTCCACACCCTTAAGCTTTGTGAGTCACTTACCTGTTTGAAGTAACTGTTGCAGTATTTCAGTCTTGACGTGGTACAGTTGTGTAAGAGCTTACCATAACACTAGATGTCCTAACGATTACTGTTGCAGTATCCCCTCCCACCCACCATTCCCCTTCTTTACCTCTTAATCCCGCTTTTTTACTTTCTTGTCCTGTTTGGCAGCCTCTGGGACTTGACTGGGCCTTCCCTTTTTACCTGCATTTCTCCTCTTAGCCAACTATTCTCTTACCAGATCTTTTCAGGCTGCTGGCCAGCAAGATAGTCTGAGGATTTATGCTGTGTCCATTATTGTACTGCTGTGCTCATGGTCTGAGGTCATTCATCGGACATTTGTCTTATGGAAGTTTTAGGCTTTGGTACCCTGGCTGAACATAAGTGGTGAAAACCTGTCTGTTTGCAATACTGCAACAGTGATCAGTAGGACATGTACTCTACATTTATTTATTCACTTCATGTAGAAAAGAGACAGCGAATGGAGGGAAGAATGTTTTTCTTCAGTGATTTTTAAGAATATAAAATGTATTTCCAATGTAAGAAATACATGCTATGATAAAATACTTATGTATTCATGCTAAAAAGTGTGTGTGTGTGTGTGTATATATATATATATATATATATATATATATATATATATATATATATATATATACACACACACACACACACACACACGCATGAGTTAAATATAGATAGTTATATGTACATGCTGAGAAAGTTAATGATTTCAGTTCAAAACTATGCAAGTCAAAACAGGAATGGAGAAAGGAGATTATGCCAATAGGGATGACTGCAATTAGGAGAAAACTGGCAAAGGAAGGTATTAGGAGCAAATAATTAGAGAAGGATAGGTAATAGAATGGGAAGAGGCCAATAATTCATTTGACTGCAGGCTTTGAGATTGCCTTCTCTATTAAGGATTAATATCAGAATATAGTCAGAGAAAGGGATAGGGAAGTCCTGAGAGAAAGACTTGCTCTGGTAGCGTTTTTAGTAGAATCTACAGCAAAAGCTGCTGTTGAAAAGGAGATAATTAGTAGGTCATATAAAATATTGCATGATAACTATAGGAATCAGTCAGAGGAGGTTAAAACAGATTTTGAAGAGAGATTTGATAAGCAATTCACAAAGAAACAATGTAAGGATATATGAATGGCTCCCAAATATACAACAAAGTCTAGATTTAGGGTCTTTATTTGGAAGTGTGTGCATAGGTACTTTTATACCCCAGGCAGACTCCAGTGAATTTTTCCTCAGGTAGACTGCAAATGTTGAGGTATGATGGGGAGAAAAAGATAACTGGGAACATATTTTTTGGGAGTGTGACAGTTTGCAGACTAAAAAATTCCCTGCAGACTACTCTCCCAGAAATACTGGGTTAGCAAATTGGTGCAACTAAGGATATATTTTAAGCTGTGAGATAGAATCAGAAGTTCCTAGACGTAGTAAGGCCTTGCTGGGTTTAATTCGGGTGGCTGCCAAAATTACGTCAGAATGGAAGTCAAAGTCTAAACCAACCATACTAGAAGTAGTGAATGTAGTAATAGAAACAAAAGAACTGGAAGTGGATCTTTAGAAAAGGGCAGGAGTAAATTACATAAAAATATGGGAATTTTGGGAACGATACATCCAGGTTAATGTTTTGGAGGAGGAATGAGGAGGACAGGAACTGAATGAGCTATGTAATGTTTGACTGACCATGAATGTATAGAAGATTAGAAGTGATATATAATGTTTACATCTGAAAATGTTAATATGGTTTGTTTTCATTTATACAAATGTATGACTTCCTATGTCACAAGTGATAATTCAATAAAGACGTTTCTTGTTTAAAAAAAAATATGACTTGGACTGTTTCACAAAAACAAACATTTGGTTCCCTTAAAAGGGTTAACAACGAATAGCGAAAAAACAAGCAGCACCTTTTTTCACTAGCCACACTTTATTCACTGCAAAAAAACGCATTTGTCCCAAATGGGACTTCTTCAGAACTGCCATTAATTAAACTAATTTTTTTTATATACAATTCCACAACATCACATGACCTTGCTAAAAGACACCTAGTTTTAATGAAACAGAGGCTAAATGCACCTAAAACACTAATAAATGCACACTATAAACATTTTTAACAAAAATTCTGTTAATAAAATTTAATGGGACAAGCCCTGATAAAAGCATCATTATTAATATTAATTGAAATCAATTTAAATAAATAATTTAACATATATAAGCATTTAGTTGGGCATCACTTCAATACCCACCCAATTAATCATATAAACTTCTAAGCTTAAATACTGGGCTGATAGAACAAGGCTCATTCAAGCCAGGGGCCAGTGCGACACTTAATTTCAGTTGCCATATTAGCTCGCTCAGCAACAAATGCTCCTCATAATGTAATCCCTTGGATCTTTTTTAATATGTTCAATCACCACAAACATATGCAAACCTACGGTTAGGGTGGTTTTATATATGTTTATATGGGGCATTGATGTTTCTTCCCTTTTTAGCTTCCAGCTCATGGTCATAAATTCTTTCTTTTAATTTTCCTTAAATGGGTTTCCTTTAGTAATTTGTTGAAAGCTTCTTATGTGTGTTTGCTCTTTACTTCATTGGGTGGGTGATTCCAAAGTGCAGGCCCTGTTCTGCAGAAGGCTTCCTCTCTTTTGGCTTGTTTGAATCTAGATTTGGAGAGTATTGGAATGCCATCTAGCTGCTTCTAAGGATATTATTTTGGTCTCTCAGAGAGTATTTTCTTTTTGAGGGAGCACAGTACCCTGTTATAAGAATTTTGAATGTAAACATTTCAAGTAACAGATTAGCACTACCTGGTTTTGAGAGACAGTGGTTTGCCTTAAAGTACTTCACACAGGTGTGCCCTCTGTTCAGTTTGTAAAGCAAGTTTACATGTTTTTCTTTGGTAGACTGTATTTTATGATGGTTACAGGAAGAGTATGTGCTGAGTAGAGAGAGGTAGGGCATAATCTTGTTTTGGTAGTAGTCCATTTTTGGCTATAGATTTACTTGAAACAGCGGATACTGTCAACTTAGTTTTAAATGAGAATAAACTTTGGCAGTGATTTCTGAACATATGGGAGCCTCACACTCATAAATATCTGTTTTCTAATTCTGAAGCACTTGTTTACTTGTCCAGACTGACTGTTAATGCTAATCCCATTTCCTAGGTTAAGTTTGGGAGAGCTTTGGATAGATTTGAAAAGAAAGTTTATTCTGCTGCTTCCCTTTTCTTTTCTTTCCACAATGCAGATTTTATTAAATTGCAATTTTTCACACTACAAAAGTACAAGAATAACAACAGAAGCTAAACATTTTACATGCACTACTTTTTACGCAAACATTTCAGTATATTTTAACTAATAGTAGTAAATGTATTGTTCTTAACATCTTGCAGATAACGGCAACAGTCAAATGAGTTTAACTCTAGCCATCTTAATATGTGAATAGCAATATTTATTGTTCTTTGTATTTAGATCGAAATATCAAGTACAAAGAATAAAAATTGAACTGCCTTCTCAGACAAATGTATATTAGAATTTACTCTAGTTAATTTATCTGACTCTGCCACTTCAGGTTTAGAAGTTTGAATTGCCAGGCTCGGTGGTTAAAATTTATATGGCTTCTTTTGAGAAAATAAGGAAGTTAACTGTTAAACTCCCCTCTTCTGAGGTTAAGAATTCGTTGAATGCCTTAATTGTATCTGCTTCACATGTAACCATAAGAATTTGTAGAATGTCTTAATTTTATCTGCTTCGCATGTAACCAAACACTGTAAAACATCGAAAGTAAATGAATAAATGAAGACAAACGGGGAAAATTAGCCCAAATTAACACCAAGTCCACTCCGAATGCTGATGTAAAAATGCTTTAAGATAAGTGCTTTCGTCCCATAACCTGTATGACTTCATCAGATAACACTCATTTCAAATATTGAGATTTAAATAGCCCTCCCTAGAGAATGTGATTCAGAAATTGTGCTTCTGATACTTAAAGTAACAGTACCTAAAAACTACAGAAATTATACAAGGAATCTAATAAAATCAGCCATAAAACTCAGTTTGTAATACAACATCATGTTATATATCAATTAAAAACATACTTTATTCTCAGATAAGTTGATCATAAATAGATTAAAATTGAGCATTATTTTATATACATTAGAGAAGTGATAAAACAGTTTTTATCTAGATAGTGCTTTTAGTTTCAAGAGACAGGTAATCAGACTATGTTCATGTAACATTTAAATATAATTGCCAGTAAAGCTCCCTTTTCTGCAGCAGCAGTGGCCAGGACCCCCCTCTGATGTTATGCGCAACCTTTTCCAAAAAGAGACTTCTTATTTGCCTAAAAGTACCATACCCGTGCTGCAGGAATGGCTTCAATGCAGCTTGGATTTTAACTCTGTCAACACAAAACGGCAATACCATTAATGAAAGACTGGATGAATATGACTACAAATTATTAAAAATAAACTACAATTTGAGCATGCTTACTTTCCCAAGTCTATTAAGAACTATAGAATTCCTAAGGGATTAAGAATATAGAAATATCCCACAGGACTTGAGAAAGATTCAGCTACATACATCTCAACCATACCGAATTCCTCAGTATTTGCTGTTTTGTGAGGTTAAAATAATAGGGTGCCACTAATTCCCGGGTGGCCCCTTTAAATACCATTTTTTTTTGTCATGCTGATATCGCACGTTGCCAGCATATCCAGCGCCCGTAGCATCTTCAGCATACAATGGCATGCATGTTGATGTCAGTGCAGTGAGACGATACCTGAGAACACGAACGAACATTCAGCCAACAAAAGCAATTTCTCCAGATGAAGCATACATTACTAAACTGAACATGATATGATTGGACTTCAGCAATTACACTCTACAGGTGTGAATTGTCCCTATTTCCTTTCAGACATATTCAGTACTCCCTTTGTGCTGATGCTCCGCTTACTGTATTTGCACTAGTTCATAGGTTTGGGTTCATGTTGGGGTGAGCACTGGACCTCGGGTGAAGGTTGTTTAGTGTCGAGTTTATGCTGGTGTTTCTGATAGTTTTTGTCCTTTTTATGGAATTGTCAAATGGTTCTTTTATTTTCTTTGTGTGAGAAGTCTTTCATGTACTCTTAATAACTGAAATAGTAACTGAAAATTTCAAGTTGTGATGAAATTTTGATTCATCTTTGAGCCATGTATGATTATTTAACGTTATACTTATTTCATATTTATCCACGGTGGTGGTGCTGCGGTAGCGTTGTCGCCTCACAGCAAGACGTTATTCCGTTCGATTCTCAGCCAGAGCGTCTTCTGTGGAGACATGCGTGAATGGGCGTACCTTCATTGAAGGCTGTGCGTTAGGGCCGGCAACTCAGCACGTAAAAATCAACTGCCAATTATTAGCGGACCGGAGTTCCGCTGTGGCGATCCCTAACCGGGAAAAGCCGAAAGACACAACATACTTATTTCATATTTAGTACAGTTCAGCTTTGTTTTTTACTTAAGGTGTGCACTTTAATTTGTTACAGGACAGACTCCAATGAAATGCATTTTGTTATTGTACATGCTTGGTGTAGTTTGCATACTGAATTACTGATCTCTTAATAGACACAGAGTTGTTCTCTTAAAAACAAACATTTTGATGACAGAAACTGCTTTTTAAGATGCTCACACTGTGGTAACTGTGTAGATATGCACTTTTTTAAATGAAAGGTGGCGGTGGTGGAGGAAGACACTGGGAAGTTGGGAGGGCAAAACATAAATTTCTGTCTGCTAAGGGTACGCGGCCATCACTGGTACCAGGCATCTTTTGCTACTTGCGATTTTATAGAGAATAACAGATGTTATGCAATCCTATCTCGCCTCCATTATTATGTGGGTGACTCGGCCGCATAGAAAGCCTGAAAACGTCTGACTCGTAGCTTGGTGCATGCGCACATTCCCCAGATCTCGTTTGCCATGTCTTCATTCAGAAGCTTCTTTTGGTTGGCCGTGGGTAAGTGGTTTAGTTCTTTATTATTACTACTTATTAGGAGTTTTTGCTTCGTGTGAAGTGTTATTCTGATTGCTGACAGCTTTATTGTGATAACCGAATGCACTTTTGCATTATCTGTTACTTTAGAGAATATCATGTTAACTACATGCTTCCTATTTCAGATGTGAGCTTTACATTTAGGACAACAGCAGCACTTCTCTTTATTCCCCCTTGAGACTGAATCCACTCAGCACAGGCCAGGCACACATTGTGTCCAAAGTCCAAAATAATGGGGTCCATAAACAGTTCATTGGCTTCCTTACAATAAGCCGACCACAACTATCAACCACGACTAAAACAAATAACTAATAGGAAGAGCGGGAGACTTGGTAAAAATCAGTGAGCAATACTATAAAATTACTGAACTTTATTGAATAAAAACTGGATAAGCGCTTTAGTCCAAAATACATTTAGACTTCATCAGATAAGACTAAATTCTTCCTATTAGTTATTCCTTATAATAAGTACAGCTTAAATCTTTTAAAACCTCTAAAAATCCCTGTTTGTATACATCCATCCTGAATTAACAAACTTCCCTACTAACTTCAATAGGATTAAAGACATCACTTAAAAAATTCCAAGGCCTGCACTTTGGTGTACAGACAACAGCCGGGTGGTACTTCCTTCCCAGGACTGCACTGCAGCTGTCTTGTCCCAGAATCCTGCTGAATCCTCTTAATGTTTTAGTTGGCCAGCATGAACCTGGAAGAAGGGGCAGGGCACTACTCCTTCTGTGGAAAATGCTTCTTTATATTGTCTACTGAGCTTACATCTTTGTTTCAGTGACCAGTTGCTCTTCATGTATCTGTTTTTTCTGATATCCACATAGACTGTGGATTCCCTTGAAGCTGTTATTCTTAATGCTGTACATATTGGGCTCTCTATGTGTGGCATGTAGTGAAGATTGCAATTTATACAGCATTATCTTTGTCCAGGGAACTAATGCAGTTGTGAGTATAACCCTATAGAGATGGTATGTTCAGAATAAGACCATAAGTAATCTGGCAGAGCATTATCAGCTCTCTCCAGAAAGTGAATGACAATGTGGTAAGCAAAGCAGTGATAGCTGTTGAAAAATAAAGATTATGGCTAAATGACTGCAAACAGATCTTCTCTTCTGCCCTAATGCGCATGGTAGAGCCACCATTCCAAGGCTCTCATTCCATCTTGGCTAACTGGTATTATACAGCGAATGGCCATTAACATTCAAAAATGAGCATCCTGATTTGTTAGCCCAACCAGCGTGCCCATTGTAAATTGAGCATATTTAATATATGCTACATTCATTCTCACAAAATAGTGAATTTAAGGAATCCACTAGGCTTTATTTAAGGTACCTGGATGACATCTTTTTAGTATGGAGGGACAGTAAGGAGAAAATCCAGCCTTTCTTGGAATATAGTAACAAAAGCACTACCTTTTTAAAATTTGCATCTCTCATAAGTTAGGAAAAGATTGCATGCCTAGATGTATGTCTAGAGAAGGATTACATTAACAGAACATACATCTCACGCATACATAAAAAAACTTACATATTCTAATATATTTCTATGTTTTACTAGTGCACACCCTACACCACAAAAACGAGCAGCTGTGAAGGGTCAATTTGTAAGAGCAGCAAAAATGATTACCCAAGATGCACATTTTATTGAGGAATGCAATTTACTAAAAATGTTTGAGAAAAGAGGTTACCCTATATCTTTAGTAAATAATTTAATGTACACAGTAATTAACAAAAGAGATAATTCCTTCATACCCATATTGTCAAAGAAAAACTATACCATGGTGGCTGTTGCAGGATGTTGGAGTTTCCAGGCACCAGGATAGTCATATATACAGGAATTCATTCATCACCGGATTTAATCTCGAAAGTAACATTATTAAATGGGTTTGGAAAAGAATTGGACAATAACAAAAGATGTAGCAATGAGTAAAACATGGGGGAAAAATCTATGGTAGTGTATAGGAAGGGCACTAGTATAAAGATTACATTAGAAAGGCAGTATCCTAGCAGCATTTGCAAGAACCAAATGATGCAAAAATGTGGACATCGTAATTTTTGTAAATACATAAAAACATATGAACAATTTGAGATGAAGGGATGTAAATATTGTGTACAGGGGAAAATTAATTGTTCAGCTAAGGGGGTAAAATATGCAGCACTTTGTCAATCATACCCAGGTTTTTATGTTGGAAAAATGGGATGTATGCTGAAGGGATCTGTATTTGAGCATGCTTATGAGATCAAAAATGAAAATGGACGCAATTTATAAACGTATCCATAATTATCCTGGGCATGAATTTAAGGTTGTAATTTTGGACAAAGTTGCATATAATATCCAAGGGGTGCCCTGGCCACTGCTGCGGAGAAACGGGAGTTGTACTGACAATTATATTTAAGTTAAGCACAAACAGTTGGCCAGGTCTAAATGAAAAATTAAAACAAAAACAACTGGCAACTTCACTGAAGACTGCATCCATAAAGTTTAATGAAGCGCTTTTCGTCCAAATACTTATTTGAACTTCATCAGATACTAACATTTACAAAAATCAAGTTTAAATATTCATGTTTAACCATGATTAAAATCAGCTGGTCTCTCCATCTTAAAATTTAAAGGAACAGTAGTTAAAATAGCATTGTGAACATAATATGCATTTTCCTGTTCTTTAAAACTGCTTTATTTAACAAGCAAATGAATACATTTATCGCAGCAGCAATATGGTGAAAATCATATATGAAAATTGTGTAAAAATGTAAAGAGTCTCCTCATTTATCTAACCTTACATTATAAACATTTTCAAGTAAAAAATTAATAACTAAAACATAATTTCTGTAATGTTGTTACTACAGTATTTCATCTCATTAAGCTTTTCAGTTTTAAACAGCATGTGATAGAGCACATGTCGTTCAATCCTGGAAAGTTATAAGCATTGAGACGAATTTGCCAGAGCAATTCCAACTTTTCTAATAATAAATTGAATGGACTCCCTCTTGGATTACTGTCCACTTGATCAAGTATCCATACTTTAAATGCATTAAATGTTCTGGATGTTGTTCTGTATGCTTTGCTAAAGCATTGTCCAGTTTGTGTTTATTAATACAATATATATGTTCGTATATGCGGTCTCTCATTCTATGCTCAGTTTTACTGACGTAGAATGAATCACAATTTTGACATTTAGCCACATATACGTTCATTTTGGAGTTGTAAATAACTTTTCTTCTGTTGCTCAAATGTGTGTTGTTTATGTGCAGTGATGCACCTACATGAATGTATTTGCAATAGGGGAAACTACCACATTTTTCATCCCTGTTGCATATGATTGGATTCTGCACTCACCTTCAAATATATTCTTGATTGTTCTACCCTTCCTAGTAATGAATCGTGGTTCTGTACCCAATTTGTCCACTATTAGTTTGTCCTCTAACAGAATATTCCAATTTTTTATCAGTATGTTTTTTTGTGTGACGATAATCAAGGTTAAAAGTTGTAATATAGCGCATTGTGAAATCAGTTTGGTTCATACCTGTCCTAATGGTTGTGTCTTGGATCTGCTTTTCCATATCAACCTGATTATCATTCATAGAATAGTCATTCAACCCAGTAGGGTGTTGTATACACACCATTAATTCTTTTCTCCACAACTTCTTCCATTAGTTTGTCAATCAAAGTACTCGGGTATGCTCTTTTTGTGAATAATTTCTTCAAGAACTGGCACTCACTATGGAAGTCCTCATATGTAGACACCATTTTCTGGCAGCCCTTACTAATTGGCCCTTTACCACCGATCTTTTTTGGTGGTAAGGGTGTGCACTTGTATAGTGCAAGAATGTGTTTGAATATGATGGTTTCCTATAAACTTTTGCTGGTATCTCTTTTCAACATAATTTTTGGTACGTTGGACATCTAAGAATGCTATTTCATTTGGGTCAAAATTATATGTAAACACTAAGAAGTCTGTAGTCTCATTAAAATAATCAATTAGATTTGTTGCCTCTTAATGTTTCCCTTTTATTAGTAAAAAGATGTCATCCAAATAGCTTGTAAAATAAATTATTTTTGAGGCTGTTCCTTCCTTATTGAGTACAAATTGATGTTCCCAGTAACTCAAACCATATTTGTGAAGCTAGAGCCACAGGGGGAACTTATGGCTACTCCTCTTTTTTGCAGGTAATAGTTTCCTTTAAAATAAATGTAATTGTGGGATAGAGCTATGTCTAGAAGTTCTTCCACTAGACTGATGTCATTCTGGGGAGCCCTTTTCTTCCTTAGTAATTGACTAACACACTCTATGCCCAATGTTTGTGGTATTGACGTATATAAGTCCTTTACGTTTACTGTAAGAAAGTTGTACTGTTCGTCATACCTCAGTTCATTAATTTTTTGCAGGAATGACCATGAATCTTTACATTTTACTTCTTCTGTTACATATTTTTTTTAAGCATATTGTCTATCACTTTAGCACATGCATATGTGGCAGAATTCCTGCCATCAACTATAGCTCTAAGTGTGGAGGGTCAAATAAACATTTATGGATTTTGGGGACGCCAAACATTGTGGGTGCCACTGGTGTTAACACTATCATGTAGTTGTACATGTCTGTATCTATCTTTCCCTCTATGAATAAATCATTAATATAGATTTTGATACATTCATTAGCTGTGTTGTATTCATTAAGGGATGCTTTCTGATATGATCTAGAAGCTAACATTGATTCTATTTTAGTTTCATAGTCATCCAAATCCATAAATACAAGGCCTCCACCTTTCTCGGGCTTCATGACTTGTACCTTAGCTGATCTTATCAAGTTGAACCATGCTTGCTCATCTTTAGTTAGATTATACTCATAACCCCAGAATCTGTTTTCCTTTTGGTATGTTCTCATGTCCAATTCACATATCTTTTCAAATGTATGTAACAAATTGTACAAAGGGGGATTGTACGTACTTGATATTCTATATTGTGCTTGTGATTGCACAACTGTGTTACCCAGTAACAATTTTAAATTGTTTCCTAACATACATTTTCAAATCAAGAATGCTGTTAGATATGTCCATTCTCCTAGCTGGTATAAAAGTCATTCCTATAGCTAAGGTGTTAGCCATCTCAACAGAAATATCCAATGTAGAGAAGTTATAAACAAATAAGTCACCTTCCATATTCAAATTTATAGCTGGCATTCCTGTAGTGTTGTTATCCAAATTCTCCCTTACTTCCATTTGTTGTGATTTTTCCTCTGGTTCCATCTGTTTTGCTGGCCTCCCCTCGAAAAACCCTGATAATTATTATTCTGTTGATTGGTTGGCAAGATTCTGTTGACCATTCCGGTTTTGTATATGCTCGCTTCTTCTCGGACCCTCATATTGGTTATTGGGAGCATCAAAACTGCTGTCCTGTAGTTCTGTAACATCCTGCTGAACCGAGTGTTCAGAACTGTTGTTCGCCATTGCATTTTGTAAATGCCCGCCCCCCCCTCTGCATGTACTCCTGACTTCTGTTACACTATGTAGTTGATTGGCATTTGCGCTAGCCCGCCCCTTCCACACTTGTGCAACTGATGGGTGTGGATATGCTGTACCGTTCTGGTATTGCTGGCGATCACGCTCAAGTTTTTTAACCTTAGTGGCGTTGAATTTGTTCAAATGAAAATCAATTGACTGGAAAATACAAGAGTACTCGTATTTATACCGTTCAAAATCAGCATGAGTTTTTATTTGAACATCCAGGACAGATGCTATATCCATTAGTTCGTCAGCCATAATGCTAGAATGTTTACACATGAGATCTAGAAGATCCAGTCCTTGTTTATTAAATCATTTTATTAGCTCCTGGTGGAATAAAGAATTGGGTACCAGACCAGTTGGGTATTGATACATTCTCAAACCCTTCGGTACAATGTTAGCTCTTGTATATTCTTGGATGTATTCCACTTCCAAGCGGAATTTCTTGTATTTAAGAAAGTTCTGATCTAAGCTGTTTAGTAAGTCTGTTGTGTTCAGCAAATCCCTAGCCGAGTTCCCATCCAAATTAAATTCATTGTTGTGAGAAAGGCCAACTGGACTTGTAAGCCAGTCTTTTAAAGTAGGAACCCCAATAAGCCCTGGGACATGGTTTTCAGTAGACCTTTGTCTCTGTAAACTACTGTTTGGTAGCATTTGGCTGCCAACCTGAGTGCTGACAACTCTGGTCTGACTTGCATTACCAGAAAATGAAGTAGAATGCTGGTTCACATTATTTAGCAATGCTTGTGTAGTAACTACATTTACATTTGCTTCCTTGTTACCTTGATCAGTTATTTGCTGCTGCTGAGTGGTGTTACCATTTGTAACAACTCTCATTTGGTTCTGCTGCTGCTGCTTGTCTTGTGTTAGTAAGCCATTAGTAGAGCCATTTATATAATCCACTTTTTGTGACAGGTGTTCTACTTGCTGTGATAAGACATGTACTAATGCTTTAAGTTGACTCATGGCCTCAGTTTCTTTTGTAGAATCCATAAGCAATTCCAAGGATGAGTCCAGTGCATTGATTGCCATGTTGCCTGAACAAACACGTAAAAACTCCAAAATCCAAGATACAAAAAAACTGAGAAATTAAAACAAATACAACTGGCAACTCCACTGAAGACTGAATCCACAAAGTTTAATGAAACGCTTTTTGTCCAAATACTTCTTTGAACTTCATCAGATACTAACATTTACAAAAATCAAGTTTAAATAGTCATGTTTAACCATGATTAAAATCAGATAGTATCTCCATCTTAAAATTTAAAGGAACAGTAGTTAAAATAGCATTATGAACATAATATGCATTTTCCTGTTCTTTAAAACTGCCTTATTTAATAGGAAAATGCATATTATGTTCACAGTGCTATAACTACTGTTCCTTTAACATGACTATTTAAATTTGATTGAAGTGAAGTTGCCAGTTGTTTTTGTTTTAATTTCTCAGTTTTTTGTATCTTGGATTTTGGAGTTTTTGAGGTCTAAATGGAACACAGTTCAGTTACCTGCCTCTTGAAAGAAAAAGCACGGTCTAGATAAAAACTGTTTTAGCACTGCTCTAATGTATATAAAATGCTCAGTTTTAATCTATTTATGATTTACTGATTTGAGAATAAAGTCTGCTTTAACTGGTGTACAACATATTGTATTACAAATTGAGTTTTATGGCTTTTTATTAGATGCCTTCTTGTATAATTTCTGTATTTTTAGGTATTGTTACTTCAAATAAGTATCACAAGCATACCTTCTGAATCATGTGTTCTAGGGAGGGCTGTTTAAATCTAAGTAGTTGAACTTTAGGTTATCTGATGAAGTCCTGTAGGTTATAGGCTGAAAGTGCTATCTTAATTAAAGTCACAGCAGCATCCGAGTGGACTTGGCGGTCATTTGTGTTAATATTCTTTAAAATATGCTTATGATTCGCCTGATTCTGTCTCCAGAGCTGCTTCTTAATGGTCAGTTATGAGAAAATTTGCTTGGTTACATTCTCTAAACATACCAAAAGGTGTTAAAAGTAAGTCCTTAAACTTTTCTCTTCCCAAGAATGTTCTGTTTGGTCCTTCTGCTCCTGAGGACCTTTTTTTTTTTTTTTGCTATTTTTTTCTCCCCAGCCTTCATTGTTCCTGGCCTGGTCCTCCTGCCTTGCTTGGGTAGAGTCTTCCAGCTCTTCCTTGCCTCCCAGACTTATTTTGGTTATTTGCTGCAGCTGGTCAAGGATTGCAGGCAACCCTTTGTGCTGTTTCTGGGGTGAGGGGACATAATGGCTTCCCTGTTATCACCACCTTCCTGTTGTGCCAGTGTGCTACAAACCTGAAGGAGCATGTAATGAGACTCCAAGGCAGCCATCCCCACTGTCCCTGCTTAACACCACCTCTGGCGATGTCCCCAGTTTCCACCAAGGATTTGATATAGATGCCCATGCACAACCCCCCCCCCCCCCCCCCGGGATGGAGAACTCCCATCTCTCCCTGCTGCTGTCATCAGTTGCCTGAAATGCTAATCAAATTTGGGTCATCTGGGTCATAGTCAGGGCTTTATCCCTGCACAGCACCGGAGTGGCGTGAGGTACTTAAAAGATTTAATGAAAAGGAAAAATTTATTCATTTTCCAGTCATCCTTTTTTGAGTTTAATAAAAACTTTGCCTCTAACTCAGCAGCGCCCTTTTTCAAAAAGCATTTTAAGCCGTAAGATGCAAACAAACAGGATTTTAAAATGTAACAATGCAAGTGAGTTGATCCCAAGCCAGGATAGATAGTAGGTATTAGTCATTTGCCTAGTAATTGCAGACCTTACTGCTCAACCATACCTCATGAATGTCTGTGCTATTACACATACTTTTGTTAGGGGGAAGGAAGCCACCTGGTGAGAGTTGGTCAGTGTGTCTAGATAACCATCGGTAATCCAAAGAGGCAGCTGGACATTGATAAGGTCTAAAGGGAATTCTTGCATTGGACAGTGAGGAGTGGAGAGACATGATACCATTGAATATTTATTCATGAGTTCTTATGGCATTCTAGTAGAGAAACATTGTAACTGCTAACGTGAATATTTGGAGTAAAACAAAATTACTGTGTTTGCATTGTAGGAAGCTGTGCAAGTTTTGATAAAGCACTCTGCAGATGTCAATGCTCGAGACAAGAATTGGCAAACACCGTTACATGTGGCAGCTGCGAACAAGGCACTGAAGTGTGCTGAAATGATTATTCCACACCTGAGCAGTGTTAATGTGTCAGACCGTGGCGGAAGGACTGCTCTGCATCATGCCGCACTTAATGGGCATGTTGAGGTAGGAGCAGCAGCAACTGGCTTCTTTTCAAAAGTACTGTCATAAGATTTATTAACCACCTAGTTACATAAAGAACCAGCTTTATTCTTCCATGACAAATTGTGATATAATGTTGTCTTTGCTTTTATTTTTTATCTGTCAGAATAAATTTCCTTTTGCTGAGACTTTCTAAGTTTACCAGGTGACATTAGTATTAGATCCTGCCAGGTAAGCTTTCTCTTACAATCTGGAGAACATCACACTGCTCACAGGTTCTAAACATTTTGATACATGGAAGAAAATACTGATAATAATTTGAATTTTATCAGAACTTACTGTAATTTTAGTTGGAAGTATATATTTTTTAACTCTGTTACAATATGTACAAACATTTTACCATTAGTTAAATAAAGATTGAATGGCTCACCTGTTCCCATTTTTTCTTCCCGAATCAAGGCCTTACATCACAAGATGGGTTGCAAACCCACAGGGTCAGAGTTGCTGGAGCCATGTCAGACTCAAAGCCTGTCACAAGTGGTGTCCCACACAAACACAGGAGGGTTATGGCTGACAAAGTTTGCAGATGACTGCAAACTGGGCGCCATAGTACATCTGACACAGATATCCTTCAGAAGGGTCTCACAGAAGCGGATAACTGGTGCCAGAAGTTAAATGCCAAAATGCATAGTCATACCCTTCAAATAGGTGGCAATCCACTGAGCACAGAAGAAGTTATCAGGGACCTGGGGACCCAGGTTGATAGTAGTCTGTCATTCGACACCCATGTAGCTAAAGTAGTCAGGAAGACCTTCTACATTGCCCACCTTATCATGAAGGGATTCTCATCTAGATCAAGGAGGTCATAGTCTCCCTTTACTCATCACTCATCAGACCAATGATTGAGTACAATGAAAGTTCCTCACCAAAAGGATAAAGGGTCTCAAAAATCTGTCCTATGCTGAGAGGTGATCTTTGCCTAACATACAAGGCCATGTCAAACCCAGATTTGATGAATAGGATAGATTCATCACACAAAGACTCCCTATGCTGTGGAACAAATCTTGACCAATGGATGGGAGATGGATTACCTCAGTGTCACTAGGCACAGCAAAATAATGGGTATAGTTGGCAGATAGCCTAGTATGAACCTATGAACCTATGAACCTAAGTGTAGGTCCTAGTTATTTTTTTTTGTTTTTGTTTTTTTGTCACTAGAGTTTGCCCAGTGGCAGCCCTTCCTTTCCCCCACCTTCCAGTGCCAGACAGCAGCCTTGTTCCTTCCTGGCTGTTGAGCTTAATCATCCCATTTATTTCTGAGAGAGAGTTAAGAGTTAGGTCAAAGAGAGGCAGCTGGCCTTCTAGACATAGGAGACTCCCCTCACAAACCATGGAGCTCCTAAGTGCCTTGGCAACCACTCTAGCTGTCTACCATGGGAAAGAGGTGGGCCTCCAAATCTCTTTCCTGGTTCAGTGCTCTTCACATTGATAGCTATCATGTGCACACTACAGGCCCATTCTCCACATGTGTACCACCATTCTCTCCTTCCCTGGGCCATCATGGAGATGGGCCAGGTCCTGATTAATTTTAAGTCCTGTGTTCCAAGTTGTACAAGTCATTGGAGTGGTGTTTTATTAAAAGGCTTGCTAGTAACTGTGAAATGACAAGCAGCAAACTGCAAAAACCACTAAACTTTTAAAATAATAGTGAGTACCACTGCGAACACCTATAACACAGACTCAAGCAAATCTTCTTAAACACAGATTTAATTAGCGCTTTCGGTGAAAACTATGTCCCACCTTCTTCAGACAGACATATCAATTAAAACCCTTTATATACATTAAATATGCATCAATTAATCAATTAATCAATTAAAAATTCAATTAAAAATCAATTTAAGAATAAGCTTGTCTTTAAAGAGCCATGCCATATTATTATACACTCCTATAATACACAGTATGTTACAACATAAACAAAACACCAATATATACGATTTTTCAAACAGATTGAAATAAATATACTCCAACCCTTATTTATCTATTCAAGGCTAAGCGTTTAAGGATAGATTTTATAGAAATATATTCATTTAGGCCGGGATATATATGTGCTTCACTTCTTATCTGCCATTTAATTTCATCTATCTCCAGGTTTAATTGCCATGGGCCTCCCCTAGGATCCAACTGTGTTTGTTGCAAGACCGAAAATTTAAAACTGTGGTCAGGGTAATCTATAAGATGCCTAGCTAAGGCATTATTCTTATCTTTTTTAGAGATAGCATAATAGTGTTCGTAAATACGTTGTTTCAACTTTCTCTCAGTTTTTCCGATATAATAAACGGAACACTGAGATCAAGTTGCAACATATATCACAGCTCTACTATGACAATTATACCTTCCCTTAATACTATAAATTTTCATTCTTCAATTTAACTTTTTTGTCTAAGTTAATATATTTGCATTGGTGACATGCACCACATCTAGACATACCTGGATTACTACTATTTATAGATTTTACATTCATTTCCAAAATAGATTTTAAATTAGCTCCTCTTCTAAAGATGACTTTTGGTTTAATTCCTAAAAGCATAAATATAGCTTTATCCTCAGTAATAATAGACCAATTCTTACATATGTACAAAGAAAGCTAGCTCTATAGTCTACTTCTGGAGTAAGAGAAACAGTGTTAATATCTACCTCTGAAGCATTTGACATTAAAAGTGATTTGTCAAATGGGGCCTAAAATATCCATCACTTCCTTTATTTCTAACATCTAAACATATAGAATCAACCAGTGATTTCGGATAACCCCTACTAATGAACATGGACTTTAGCAAAGAGCATTCTACCTGAAAATCTTCTTCATCAGTAACCATCCAAGCTGCTCTAACTAACTGTCCTTTAACGATGGCACTCTTTTGGTGAAACGGATGGCTAGTGGAAAAATGGAAGAAGGAATTTGAATAGGACGGCTTCCTATATACTAAACTTTTATATCTACCATTGATGTCATCCTTACATAAACTAACGTCCAAATAATTAATAACCATATCTTGACATTGATACGTAAATTCAAAAAAATCTGTCATGGATTGGATATCATCCATAAAGACTGGAATCAGCTCCTTAGACCCCTTCCATAGTAAGAATATATCATCCTGGTACCTAGTGTACCAGGTGACATTCTCTATGAACAGGCTGTTACGAAAGAGTAATGTTCGCTCCCAGTATGCCATGATACAATTGGCATAACTACCCCCACAGGGGGAGCCCATAGCTATTCCAGTATCCTGCAAGTAGAAGCGACCATCAAATATCATATAATTGTTTTTCAAAACAATTTCAAGTAGTGTTTCTACTACACAAATGGTTCTCTCTTCTACCTGTTTGAGGGTCATAAACTCTGTGATCCATTCCAGGCCAAGGGTCTGAGGGATGATGGTATAGAGATCCTTGACGTCGACAGTAAGAAAAATTGAATCTTTACAATATTCTAGTTTATTTATATTTTCTAAAAAACTCCACGAGTCTTTACATATTTGCAATTCAGTCTCAATAAGTGGTCTTAAAATACTGTCAACGTACTTAGCGCATCCATACATAATTGAGCCTCTTCCGTCGACAATTGGCCTGAAGGGGGGGTCATTGTAGCTTTTATGAATTTTTGGGGAACCAAAGAGTGCGGGTATCCTAGGTGCGCTCATTGTTAAATATTGAAACATATCCATATCTATGGTTCCCTCCAAAAACAGATCATTTAGCATAGAATTAATTCTTTTATATGCTACATTTATTTCATTTAAACTCACTGGAGAATGCACTCCAGTGTTTAAATATTTTTCCATATATAATACATATGTCGTTTGATCCATAAACACAAGACCTCCCCCCTTATCAGGTTTCATTACTCTGATCTTTCTATCATGTAACAAGTTAATAAACTCCCTTTCCTGTTCTGTAATATTAGACATTCTAATACTTCTGATGTTTTTATTCTTATTAATAAATCTTATATCCATCTCACAGATTTTTTCAAAAATATTAAGAATATTATGTAAGGGGGGATTAAAAAGGCTAGAAACCCTTAAGGTATTAGTCAAAGATGACACTCCCCCCCAAAAAACACTTGCAAATTGAGCTTGCGCACAAATAATTTTAAGTCTATTATTGTCCGCACCATGTCCATCTCTTTATCCGGGACAAATGACAGTCCCTTAGAGAAGAAATTAATCATCTCCTCGGAAACTTCCAAAGAAGTATAGTTGTAAATAGTAAAATCTTCTTTCACATTCTTAAGAATTTGACTGTCATTGTCACCTCCTCCTCTGGTTGTGTTTGTTCCGCGTTTGAGTTTGATTCCTGTTGCCCCTGCGATTGTTGTTCCTGCCTCCTTGATTTATCCGAAAATTCAATGAATTATTAGGCTCCAATTGATTGTTATTTACAAGCCCTTACTGCATAATATGTCTAATTACAGAACAGGAAAGGGAGTTTATTAACTTGTTACATGATAGTAAGATCAGAGTAATGAAACCTGATAAGGGGGGAGGTCTTCTGTTTATGGATCAAACGACATATGTATTATATATGGAAAAATATTTAAACACTGGAGTGCATTCTCCAGTGAGTTTAAATGAAATAAATGTAGCATATAAAAGAATTAATTCTATGCTAAATTATCTGTTTTTGGAGGGAACCATAGATATGGATATGTTTCAATATTTAACAATGAGCGCACCTAGGATACCTGCTCTCTTTGGTTCCCCAGAAATTCATAAAAGCTACAATGACCCCCCCTTCAGGCCAATTGTCGACAGAAGAGGCTCAATTACGTATGGATGTGCTAAGTACATTGACAGTATTTTAAGACCAATTATTGAGACTGAATTGCAAATATGTAAAGAATCGTGGAGTTTTTTAGAAAATATAAATAAACTAGAATATTGTAAAGATTCAATTTTTCTTACTGTCGACGTCAAGGATCTTTATACTGTCATCCCTCAGACCCTTGGCCTGGAATGGATCAGAGAGTTTATGACCCTCAAACAGGTAGAAGAGAGAACCATTCATGTAGTAGAAACACTACTTGAAATTGTTTTGAAAAACAATTATATGATATTTGATGGTCGCTTCTACTTGCAGAATACTGGAATAGCTATGGGCTCCCCCTGTGGGGGTAGTTATGCCAATTGTATCATGGCATACTGGGAGCGAACATTACTCTTTCGTAACAGCCTGTTCATAGATAATGTCACTTGGCACACTAGGTACCAGGATGATATGTTCTTACTATGGAAGGGGTCTAAGGAGCTGATTCCAGTCTTTATGGATGATATCCAATCCATGACAGATTTTTTTGAATTTACGTATCAATGTCAAGATATGGTTATTAATTATTTAGACGTTAGTTTATGTAAGGATGACATCAATGGTAGATATAAAAGTTTAGTATATAGGAAGCCGTCCTTTTCAAATTCCTTCCTCCATTTTTCCAGTAGCCATCCGTTTCACCAAAAGAGAGCCATTGTTAAAGGACAGTTAGTTAGAGCAGCTAGGATGGTTACTGATGAAGAAGATTTTCAGGTAGAATGCTCTTTGCTAAAGTCCATGTTCATTAGTAGGGGTTATCTGAAATCGCTGATTGATTCTGTATGTTTAGAGGTTAGAAATAAAAGAAGTGATGGATATTTTAGGCCCCTTTTATTTGACAAATCACTTTTAATGTCAAATGCTTCAGAGGTAGATATTAACACTCTTTCTCTTACTCCAGAAGTAGACTATAGAGCTAGCTTTCTTTGTATGTATTCTTTGGACCATTATAGAATTAAAGAGGTTATATATAAGAATTTGTCTATTATTACTGAGGATAAAGCTATAGTTATGCTTTTAGGAATTAAACCAAAAGTCATCTTTAGAAGAGGAGCTGATTTAAAATCTATTTTGGAAATGAATGTAAAATCTATAAATAGTAGTAATCTAGGTATGTCTAGATGTGGTGCATGTCACCAATGCAAATATATTAACTTAGACAAAAAAGTTAAATTAAAGAATGAAATTTATAGTATTAAGGGAAGGTATAATTGTCATAGTAGAGCTGTGATATATGTTGCAACTTGCACTCAGTGTTCTGTTTGTTATATCGGAAAAACTGAGAGAAAGTTGAAACAACGTATTTACGAACACTATTATGCTATCTCTAAAAAAAATAAGAATAATGCCTTAGCTAGGCATCTTATATATTACCCTGACCACAGTTGTAAATTTTCAGTCTTGCAACAAACACAGTTGGATCCTAGGGGAGGCCCATGGCAATTAAACCTGGAGATAGATGAAATTAAATGGCAGATAAAAACTGAAGCACATATATATCCTGGCCTAAATTAATATATTTCTGTAAAATATATCCTTAAACGCTTAGCCTTGAATAGATAAATAAGGGTTGGAGTATATTTAGTTCAATCTGTTTGAAAAATCGTATATATTGGTGTTTTATTTATGTTGTAACATACTGTGTATTATAGGAGTGTATAATAATATGGCATGGCTCTTTAAAGACAAGCTTATTCTTAAATTGATTTTTAATTGAATTTTTAATTGATTAATTGATGCATATTTAATGTATATAAAGGGTTTTAATTGATTTGTCTTTTTCTGAAGAAGGTGGGACATAGTTTTCACTGAAAGTGCTAGTAACTGTGAAATGATTTTAATACATTTCATTGTTGGAAATTAGAATACATTATGGACTCAAACATAAAAATTTGCTTTTACTGTAATTACCTTGAATTGAAGCTTTAAACATGAAAATTCTACATTGTCCATATCAGCAACAAAGATGAAATCATGCTCCTAATTGAAGCAGTGCTTCCACTGTACTGTGTAATATAACATTTGAGTGTCATACAGAGTTGGATATGATTTGTTAGATTTTGCTTACCACTAGTTTTAATGAAAGGCTCATTATTACCATTTCAGTGTGGTACCATCAAAGAGCATGAAGAACAACTTCTGCACCTGTTTTTTTTTTTTTTTTTGAGGGGCCGTGCACTTCCCACTCCATGAGCTGTTTTGCTACTTTTGGTAGCATATAACTCATGGATATTTGGCTTCTTACTTTGCCAAATTTCTGGGTTTTTTTTTCATTCATGGAATAATGGTGATAAGTATCCTTAATAAACTTGTTCACGACGTTTTGCACCCAGAGTATTCATAGTCACTGAGTTGTTATTTATGTTATGGGTCTATGCAAACCCTTTTTCATGTTGGGGTGCACAGCAACAGTTTTTTGTATTGTGGTTACATGGCAGACTCTCTCATATCTTTGGTCCATGGAGACTCCATTCGCTATGTTATTGGTCTAGAGAATTGCCATGCTCTGAGTTTAGGTACTTGTGTATTCCCTTTGTTGTGTTGCGTCTGGCAACCATCTTCTGTGTACCATGGTACACAGCAATCCCATTCAGTTTGTATATAGGTAGTACTAATATTTATACTGTGCCACATACTTTATCTGTTTAGTATGCCATAGGTCCACAGAAAATGCACTTAATTTAAAATGAATCCATCTTTCTAAGATTGGTCATAATATTGCAGAACTAATGTGAATGACTTCAAGCAGTGAGACATTTGGTAAGGAGATGCAGTATGGACTCATGTTTGTCCTCTTAAGTCAAAACTTAATTGGAGAAGTGTGGTTATTCTGATATTTAATAGGATTATTTGAGCTTTTCTTGAAGGGGGAATGTAAAGGGAAACTTAAAATGAGTTTTTTTCTTAGGTTTGAGTAGAAGTGCTTGAAGGGGCTTGCAGTCATATGACTTCATGCTCTGTAGCCCCCACTTTTGTTGATGCTTAGAAATGATGGTAATCTATCATGTAGAAAGGCCATATTGTAGCCAGCATAGTCCCTTATAGTCCTCAAAGAAATACAGTGACGAGAACATGTAGTGCCATATTTGGAATATCTCCATTTGACAGGTGTGCAAAAACATAGTCAGTGTGGACAAGCTAATAGCAGTATGCCAGCAAAGCAGCACTTGAGTTATAGTGTGGTAATTGTTAATGGGTAAGACTTTTGGCTTTTCTGTATTACTGTTAGTGTGTCTGGAGTATATATTGCTCTGGTTCTTGTGCTTTACTTTCTGGAATTTTTTTTATGAACATGGTTTATTTGTTAAGTGAGTAGAATATATAGGTAATCTTCAACTGACAGAATTATTTTTTGCAGTAATGTGGCATAGCTCATATTAGGATGCATATCTTGTAAAGAGCTAAAAATGCATTAAGACTGATACTTTATGTAGTTTGTTGTTAGTGCCATCAGAATTTGCATTACACTAATGGTTTGCATGGTGCACTGTGACACCTTACTGTCTTTGGCAACAGTACAGATGAAGGGGAGTCAGACACCGCAGGCTTGCATCCTGTTTAGCTGCTGATGTGGAATTGTTGCTCGCACTTTTGGAGAGTTGACAGGCAGCCACGTTGTATGGTTCCTTTACTGCCCATAATGACTGGTTAATTCCAGTTATGCGGTAGCGTAGTCACCTCACAGTAAGACGCTGTCTGGTTCGATTCTCAGCTAGAGCGTTTTTTGCATGGAGACATGCGTGAATGGGCGTACCATCGTTGAAGGTTGTGCGTCAGGCCTGGCAAGCCGGTACGTAAAAATCAACTGCCAATCATTAGCAGACTGAAGTTCCGCTGTGGCGACCCCTAACTGGGAAAAGCCGAAAGACACAAACAAACAAACAATTGCTTGTCTCCAGTCTTTAGATTCTTTATGTCCCCCACCCCCATCTTTAGTTTCAGGAAGTAGGTTGAAAAGAACTAATCACCACTCTGGAAAGTTTGGGAAATGTTAAAATACATGAGTTTTCTCAGGCAAAGATAATGATGTAATAGTTGTGCCATTTGCGGTCAAGTCAGGAACAATTGAAAAATGTATGAGTGTGTGAATATTTAAGGTGGCTATCCCTGAAAAGGGGAGCTGTAGAAGAGAACAACTTGGAATTTTAATGAGTGATGCAGTATATTGTATTATTGTATATGTTCATCAGTAATATCACAGTTGTTGTAGCCTAATCTGTATGGGATGTATCCTATCAAGTATCAGATGACAAGCCAGCTTCCACACATAAAGGGCACCTTCTATGCACCCTATCTGCTGTAGAGCATGAGGACAGTGGTATAACAACAGTGGTAGGTCTCCAAAACCCCAGAACATTCTTGCTTTGAATTAATCTGCAAGTCTGTCTCTGCTGTGGATTCATGGCTTTAGCAGTTGGATGGTGTTTCACAAAGTTTGGCAGGTAAGTACCCCATTCCTTTTTTGTGAGGAAATGTTTATCTTTTCTGTCAGACGTTGTTGTTAAGAGTAAGACTTAGTGGTTTCAATGGTTGTCAGTCAAAGACTTTGCTTCAGGTCTTGACTTGTTTGTCCAGGGGAAGAGTGCAGTACTTAAGTTCCACTAAAACCCTGTCAGTCACTACTTGCTTATCTGTCGCTTCTTTCAACAGAGTGATGGACCAGACTGCAGACCAGCAATACCAACTAGAGTTGCCTTCAGTCTTTATGGGCAATAAAGGAACCTGGCAGTGTTGGCTGTCAACTTGCCAAAAACCATCAGTAAAAGTCAAACACAGTATGTGAGAGATGCACATTCACAATTTTACTGGAGACAAAACTTCTCATACAAACAAGGTTGATGAGAGCAAACACACTACATCCACCACACACACACAGAGACTAATCTATGCTGAGGCACTAGAAAGCAATCTTTCCAAACCTCAAAAGACCTGCTAAGGCTGTAAACTGTAACGCCTATCCTCATCAGTTTCTAAAACACTCACCAGAAGCAGCACCAGCCACCACACATACTCCTGCACTCAGAGGAGCCCCAAGAGCAAATCCCATATGACAAGCAAACGCATAATTTTCAAGGACTCGTATTGTATGGGACACCATTGTATAACACACAGATGCCCCACTCATCAGACTGAACAAGGATTGGGCAATGGTTAGTTACTTACCTGGAACCAGGGTGTGCCAAGTTACACACTGTCAGGTCACTGCACCATAGGTACCAGTATAATTCTGTCATAGTCCATGTGGGTGTTAACCTGAAATGTATTTCCCTGGACTATATGAAGAGAGAATTTATTGGTCTCTCTGAATGTGTTTCAGGAAGTATGTGCTTTGCATTGAGTAGCATCCTACCTTCACCAAGGATGATGTTGTAGTATGAACAAAAGATGATCGACCAGTAATTGGGTTAGTTTTTAGTGTCTTTCCAGGGTGATTCAGTATTTGTCAGCATAGGAGGCCATGGTTAACAGACCACATTGCTTTGCAAAGGGTGGTATGCACCTGTCTCCACTAGGATTCTGAATATTTCCTAAAACGTTATCCACTCCCTTAGAGCCTAGGCAATGCTAAACTGACAAACCTGCTGACCTAGCAAAAAAAAACCCTAAAGAAGCCTAAAGGTGTTACTACTCAAATGCTAGGAGCCTAAACATAAAACTACACATCCTACTTTCTCTCTTCAGAGAATATAGACATCTGTGCTATTATAGAGACATTGTTTAAATCCGAAGGAAGTACTCTGGTAGTGCAAGGCTTCAGTGCCTTCCACACATTTAGACCATCAGCTCTACAGATGGGAGCAAAAGACAGAGGAGTCTTAGTCCATAATTGCAATAAGCATAACTCTACATTGGTTTAACAGGACAGTGCTTTGGAATTTATCCACATGCAAATCACCATAGAAAAAGTCCCATATCATATCATATCATATCATATCATATCATATCATATATATCCTAGCAAGCAGTAGGCCACCCTCTGTCCCTAGAATCTCACAGTTCATATTTAGACCTACTGGAAACACTCCCCATTAAACCAAATGTGCAGTTCTTGGGAGATTTTAACTATCCCTCTATAGGCTAGGAAACTGCACTGCCTTATACTCGCAGGCACGATTCCTGGACTTTATTAACACAAATACTATTGACCAGATAGTGGACACACCCACCAAAGGTTCAAACATACTGGACTTGGTATTCAGTCTTATTGGACAGCACTGCATCCCCCCAGTGTCATGTCCTCACTGGTGAGGTTGGACCACAAAGCTGTCTCTTTCAAAGTAAAAATCAACTTGGTAACCCAGCAAACTGTGCAACAGTTGGGAATTATTCCAAAGCAAACTATGCCCTGTTAGCAAAATTCAGTGCCTTTAAGCCCCAAGTTCACAGCAACCTAACCAGAGTTGTTCACAGAAACACTGTACAGCCATGTAAATGGCTGTATTACTAGAAGTAAGTCCAAAACAAGCTCTAAAAATAAACCACACTGGTGGAATCCTAACATTAGTAGGGTGTATAACAAAAGGAAACCGGTCTGGCTAAAATCAGGAATAGAAACTTTCATAATGATTGGAGCTGTCTAATTAAACTAAACTGGAAACTAGGAGGACTAATTAAGTCCAACAAGGCCACTTAGAATGTGAAGATAGCCTCATATGCTAAAGACAGATGACCACAAGGCCTTTTACAGCTATGTTCAAAACTTCAAAGACAGCACACATCATTGTGCCGAATTGGTGGTCAGTAGTGCCACCTTCACTGAGCAGAGCGACAGCGAATTTGCTGGCTCACAAATTCAGCTGAAACTTTAGGCCGCCCCTCCCCCTGTTTCCCTCCATGAAATCCATACTTGGCATAACCTCCCCCCAAAAATTAACATGGAGCAGGTACTGTCAACTTTCACTAAGGCCAAAAATACAACCTTAGTGGGCCTCAATAAAATCCTGGGATGCCGCCTAAATAGCTGGAAACATGATTTAAAAGGGCCACTTGAGTCACATTTTAACTATAGCCTCAGTACAGACTTTGTACCACAAGACTGGAGACTGCAGTGTTTATCCCACTTCACAAGGGTGGACCATGAACCGACCTTGGACACTACAGACCTAATAGTCTGACTAGTCTAATATGTAAATCCGTGAAATTAATTATTATGGAAGTGATCAACAAAGATATAAGCATGCTTCAGACACTGGCTCCTACCCAATTTGACTTTGTCAAGGGAAGATCATGACTGTCAAACCTGGTGGACTTCTTTGAGAAAGTCACCAAGGCAATGGATGAGGAGAAAATGGTACATACTGCCTATTTGGACCTAGCTAAGGCATACCATATAATACCCCACTCGAGTATAGTTGACAAACTCACTGAACTGGGCATAACTCTCACTGGATTGCCAGCTGGCTAACAGACAGGACCCAGGAAGTCAGGATTGGTGATACCACCTCCATTAAGAGATTGGTCACCAGTGGGGTGACTCAGGGCTCCATGTTGGGGTCTCTCCTGTTTGGCATTTGCTTCTCATAGGTAAAGACTAATGTCTAGGGCCTTTGGCTGACCATGTTCAAAGATGACCACAAATTGGGTCCCCCTATGACACAGACTTCTTACAAGAGGGTGCAACATAGACAAATGACTGGTGTCAAAGTCATTGACTAAAACTCCTTGCCAAGAAATGCAATATTGTGCCTTTTGAGAAAACTGCCACCTAGACTAATTACTCCATCATTAAGACACTAAGAGCTGATCCAATCGTTAGGGATCTGGTAACATATGCAGATAGTAATCTGACCTCTGACCAACATGTGGCCAAGGTAGTAAGAAAATTATTCTATGTTGCCCAGCTTGTAATTAAGGCCATGGCATCCAGGTCCAAGGAAGTCAAAGTGCCACTTTATTTAGCCCTTATCAGACTTATCATTGAGTATACTGCTTCCTTTGGCATGAACCTGACCAAATGTATGCAACAGTTGGAATGCCCAGATAGGTTCCTTACCAGGAAAATCCGGGATAAAAACACATTGTCGTATATGGATAACCTTAAAGCTCTATCTTTATATTCTGTCTTCTACTGGTTCCTGAGAGGCAGTCTATGCCCATTATACAAGGCATTCTTAAATCCAGCTGTGATGGATCTTTTGTACATCTGCAAAGCAAACAGCATCAGAACCACTACATCCAAGGATTTAAATCTTGGTTATGACACAAGTAAGACATGTTCTCTCAGTGGATCCCTGTGCTTTTGGAAAAAGCTCCCCATCCATTTGTAGCAGAGTCTAAACCTAACCCTATTCAACTGTAACCTTGACCAGTGGATGGGAAATCAGAAATTAACCCTGGATCTCTCCTCCATGTCTGTGATAGAGGCAGACAGTAATGCCCAAACTAACATACCCCTCCCCACACAACCATTAGAAACTTTCAAACATTCAGCCTCGTAATTACGGCCATGATACATAGGAACACAGTTGGGTTGGATTGCACAACTAAGCTTATAAAGGCCCTGATGGCCATTAGCCTAGTATATAAATATGAGCCTGTGGTCCTCTTCCCCCAAATGCATAAGAAGTAAAAATTTGTTAAGCAGGTGTCGGAAAGTTATCCATCTTTCCTCTTTGCTTGGTGACTCCTCTGTCCCCATGCCTAAGTCCACAGAATGCCCCTCGGTCTCTCTCTCTCTCTTTGGTGTTGCACCTCAGCAAGCCACTAAGGACCAAGAGGAAGGCACGTCCTCCAGGTCCTCTCAGCTGTTAATTCACAGGACCACGTTGAGGAGCTTGAGTCCCAGTCAAAAGATAGTTCATTTCAATAATTTTTTTCAGAGGAAATCCCAAGAAAAAGGAAGCAAAAGCTTGTGCATTTTTCCTCACCTTTGTCTTTTGTAGCTAAGACAGCTAAAGCTGACTGGCTGGATTTTGCCAAATATGTATTTAAAGCACTTCAGTCTTTACAGTTTGGGTCTCCTTTACATTTAAAAGGAAAAGATTTGTTTTTCTCTCACAGTCTGAAGTACAGGAATTAGGCTTAGACTATACTTATTTAGTTTATTCTCCAAAAAAGGGGATTTTGAGTCTGAGAAAAGCCTTTAATCAAATTCCCTACCTGAAGAGTTGTTTTTTTCTGACTCTGTTCCTAGGATGAAGGAGTTATTTCACTGAGAATAGAAAGAAATTCCAGAGTCCCAGCAAAGATGATTTGTAACACCTGGATTCCCCTAAAATGCAGTTTTTACCATTTTGCCATCCTTAGGGGATGCTATCCTTGCAGCCAGCAGTTTGCCTGGCAGGCAGCCTTCAGCCTTCAGAAAATATTGTAAGTCTTATAAAGTTCTCCAGACTTACAAATTTATTTTTAAAAACCGTAGGGCAGACCCTGCAGTAATTTCACTTTCAAAACCATTTTTCATCCAAACACCTTTTGACACCTGACCAAATTCCAACTGACAAAGAATGGAGAGGTGTTGACAGGCGTGAAAAGAAAGTATGTACTCATTTCAGTGTGTTTCAGAATAGTGAATTGTTGGGTCACATATGTTTCCTTTAACAATATCAGAAAATTAATTGCTGGCCTTCATTCTTCAGACATTGTCAAACCTAAATTCTTTACTTTCTTTTGTGTGTCATGTAACTAAGCATTCTCCAAAATGTTTTTATGACACTGCTGACATTGTTTCACAAGAACATTATAGATCTACAGATACTGGTTCCATCCAAGTTTGGGTTTGTCGAAGGAAGGTCATGCTTACTGAACCTGGTGGACTTCTTTGAAAAGGTCATTAAGGCAATGAATAGGTACATAGGTTGGTACTAGGCTATCGGCCCTAGGGCCTATACAAGCCTAGCCATAATAATTCCCTGTCTATTTCTTCCCACAATATTTACTTCCCTGGACCCCTGTCTAGCAGGACGACTGACGTGATCCCCAGGATAAATTTCCTATCTCCCATCCAGTCGTCAAGGTTCCTTTTGAAGAGGGCCAAAGAGGCACTCTGGTTGACATGTATGGGCAGTCTATTCCAGAGTCTGGGGAGTCTCTGGGTCAGGAACCTATCCCTCAAGCATGTTTTGTTCATTGTGATGACAAGGTTTAGATCCCTGGAGCATATGTGGCTCTGAGGGATTGGAATTTCTTTAAGTGTAGCATCTCCAACAGCTCTGGGTTTGACATGGCCTTGTATGTTAAGCAGAGATCGCCTCTGAGTAGACAATATGCAACAGAGTATAGCTGGAGTTTTTTTAGACAGTCAGCATAGGGCATCTGCTTTAGGCCTGTGATTCTTTTAGTGAGGTATTTCTGCAGCCTTTCCAGTTGTTGCAGATGTCTTGAGAGGTACATACCAAACGGGGCATTGCATTCTATAATGGGTCTAATGAGGGATAAGTACAGTGGGACAATGACTGGATGAAAAGCCCTTAGTGATGAGGTGTGCCACATAGAAGGGTTTCCTGACTGTTGTGGCAATGTGGTTATCGAAGGTGAGACCACTGTCCATCTGTGTCCCTAAGTCTCATCACAATTTAGGTGTTTAGTGTACTGCCACCTTGAGGGAAAAACGGTGCATACTACCGAAGTCTCACTAAAGCGTTTTATAATATAACCCACTCAGGTAATGATAACAAACCTATGAAACTAGATTTAAATCCCTTTATAACACACTGGATAGCTAGCTGGCTCACTGATAAGGACCCAGGAGGTTAAAATCAGTGAGGCCACCTGCACAAATAGGCCAGTCACTAGTGGAGTCCCCCAGGTATCCGTGCTGGGCCCACTCCTCTTTGGCATCTACTTCTTGGATGTCAAAGCCAATGTCAAAGGCTTTTGGCTTACCAAGTTTGCAGATGATTGCAAACTGGGAGCAGTCATTCAATCCTCCCCAAGATAAGAACACCATTTAGGAAAGTCTAATACAAGCAAATGCTTGGTGCCAAAGCCATGGCTTAAAACTCAGTAACAAGAAATGCATTATAGTACCTTTTGGGAAGTCTACCACCCTGATTAATTACATCATTAATAAAACACCCTTAAAGTGATTCAGTAGTCAAGGTTCTGGGAACTCGTGCAGATAGTAACCTAGCCTTTGACCAAAATATGTCCAAGGTAGCAAGAAAATCCTTGTATGTTGCAGAAGTTATAAGCAAGAGCATGGCATCTAGGTCCAGAGGGGTACCACTGTACTTGGCCCTAATTGGACCCATCATAGAGTATAATGCCCCTTCGGTATATACCTGACTATGACCCATGTAGCAACTGGAATGTCCACAAAGGTTCCATACAAAAAGAATACAGTGAGTAAACACAATGTCCTGTGCTGATCACCTCAAAACCCTGTCCCTTTACTCAGTGTCATACAGACTTCTGAGAGGTGATTTATGCGTGGCATCCCTGGGCCCTACTAGATTAAGAGACCTTAATTTTGATTGTAACATAAATTGGACATGCTGAAGAGACTAATATGTTTCTCAGATAATTCCCATTCTCTGGAACAGGCTCCCTATCTATGTGAAACAGACTTATTCCTTATACCTATTTAAGCACATCTTGAAGCAATGGATGGGTAATCGGAAATTCACCCCTAGTCTGGTTCCTGTATCTCTGATGTACAGAGGCAATCTGTAAATCACCACCTTTGTAAATCAAACTTGAGTCATATTTGGGTTGCACAGCTAGGTTTAAAGGCCCTAGTGGTTTTTAGCCTTATCTACACCTATGAATTTATGAAGAGTTGCTAGACTCCAATTCTTCTCCTTTCTCCCTTGCATTCTAAGCTCTAGTATTCATTCCATATAGCTTAAGCTACTGCAGTGGTGATCTAATGAAGAACATACTACAGTTATATAAACTTAACATAACAGTAGGTGTTTGAATAGATCATTTGTTGCAGTACAAACACCCTCCCTTTCTCCATACCTTTTTTTTGTGTTACTGTTTTTGCTTTGATGAGGTCTTATCGTACTTAATTTTTCTAACTATCAAGGCTGTAGCCCTCGTTATTCTGATGCAAGAAAGCAAGCATCTACTGTTATGGTAGGTTTACTTACACAAATTTAAATTTTCTCTGACTGAATTGTCAGTCCAAACTGGGGTGTGTATGTGTGCTTACTGAAAAATACATTGTTTTTTGTGTAAAATTGGTTTGTGGTGATGTTCGTTCAGGAATTCCTCTGAGTACAGCTTTGATGTTATTTTTTTAAACTTTCACGATTAAGACTCAAGCTGCATATAATTTATGATTTTAGTAGGTACTGAGTGGCAGTACCACTGTTTGCCCTTGTTTTATAGAAGTAAATGGCACTAGCATATTTTAGGGAAGTTATTGAATGCCATTTAAGACAACATGCTTTGCCAGTTTATGTGGTTTTGACATTTAACCTATGGCACTTGTAGGTGAGCAGAAACAAAGCACCCTGAACCACTGCTAGGTAGGCACACAAATTTATTAAGCCGAACAGTTCACTCGAAAAAATAACGCTGAATCAAATCACCATACGTTTTCGTCCACAACTTCATCAGATTACACTAATACATTCAGTTAACTGCTTTTATATACTCATCCAACTTTTAAAAAAAAGCCAGTAAAAACAATCATTGTACATAGAAATACATTGAGTTACTGCCCTCTACTGACAAGGAGGATTATTACACATTAATGTCACAATTTTGCTGATCTCATTTTTAATACAGGGGCAAGTGAGATCATGTCATTTAAACCAGGGAATTTACTGGCCTCCAACACCACTTGCCAGTATAATTCCCTGTATTCAACTAAAGTCTCCCACATACCGCCCTGGGGTCCTTTGGCACAACCTCTAATATAAAAAACTGAAATTCAGCTTCAGGACAAGTTTTTGTGTGTTTGTACAGAGAATTTGTTTCACATTTTATACGAATATCATAGGTGTGCTCATAAATTCTCTGCTTAACCTTTCTTTCACTCTTGCCAATGTAAAAAGCATTACATTTTTTACATAACCCAACATAAATAATCCCTTTTGTGTTACAATTCGCAAAAGTTTTTAAAGTTAAAATTTTGTTATTTCTGGCAGGTAAAGTAATGGTATCCCCAATAATCAAATAAGAACAATAATTACAAGCACCACATTTAAATACACCAGCTTTTTTGTTTGTACCTGCTAACCTTGAATTCCCTTTACTACCTCTTTCAAAAATATCCTTCAGGGTGTTCCCTTTCCTATAAATATGTTTTATTTCACCCTGGAAAATGTGATTTAAGTCAGAAACTTTAGAAAAGTTTATCCACTCTTTGTCAAAAATTCTTTTGATCACACCAGCTTGTCCATCATATGTGGTAATGATACCTGATACGAATTCATTATTTAACCCATCTACTTTCTTGTTTGTGACTTGTTGAGTTGCAACATCTTCAATTTTACCCAATAAGGTTAAGCAGAGAATTTATGAGCACACCTATGATATTCGTATAAAATGTGAAACAAATTCTCTGTACAAACACACAAAAACTTGTCCTGAAGCTGAATTTCAGTTTTTTATATTAGAGGTTGTGCCAAAGGACCCCAGGGGCGGTATGTGGGAGACTTTAGTTGAATACAGGGAATTATACTGGCAAGTGGTGTTGGAGGCCAGTAAATTCCCTGGTTTAAATGACATGATCTCACTTGCCCCTGTATTAAAAATGAGATCAGCAAAATTGTGACATTAATGTGTAATAATCCTCCTTGTCAGTAGAGGGCAGTAACTCAATGTATTTCTATGTACAATGATTGTTTTTACTGGCTTTTTTTAAAAGTTGGATGAGTATATAAAAGCAGTTAACTGAATGTATTAGTGTAATCTGATGAAGTTGTGGACTAAAAATATGGTGATTTGATTCAGCGTTATTTTTCGAGTGAACTGTTCGGCTTAATAAATTTGTGTGCCTACCTAGCAGTGGTTCAGGGTGCTTTGTTTCTGCTTACTGGTTTGTTCTGCATCCTCCGTTTTGGTTACTAGTAACTTTGGGATGGAATCACCTGCTGGGAGTGTGGCAAGCAATGGAGCAAAGACTAATGAAGTCGGTGAGCTCAGGAAGCTTATCGGACAGCTCACTCAACTTGTGGGGCTTTTGACCCCAGTCAGCCAATCTTTGGCCTCGGTATTGACGTCTGTATTGGAACCAGGAAACCAGGAAGTGCATCGGAGTGTTGAGGCGAGAGAGACGGGCTGTTGGTGAGGAAAATGATTCCAGAGATGTAGAAAGACGAAATGGAGCAGGATCCAGCAGTCTGGATGGTTTCTCGGATTTTGCTTGAAGAAACCGACCACGGACAATCTGAGCAGCCTAACAATGTTAGAAAAATGGGTGAAGGAGTTCGTTTTGGCCCTGGTGGTAGTTTAAACTCTACAGGTACAAAAGACATTTCAGTGACTTTTCAATGTTGTTTATGATTTTGCTAGCAAAAACAACACTAATGATAAACTACAAGGAACTTTTCTCAAAAGCTTGATGACCTGGACTATTTTTATACAAATGCAAAATGTTAGAAATGGATAACACTTATTTAAAGTATTGTTTAGAACAGAAAATTGTGCCCAAAGGGCTTAGGGTATGCAAATACCCTAACAAGGTTGTGGAAGGTACAGAGTTTTATTTTGAACTAATAGAGGCTTTTGATAATTGTGGTTTTGATATAATGAGGGCTATCATTAAAAACAATGAGGTAGAAATAAAGAAGTTGCAAGAAACTGTAGAATGTATAAACAAGGACATTACTCACGATTTACTATTTACAGTGGACGAAGAGAGAAGCAAATATCATAAACTATTAAATAATTTAGAAAGTAAATGTTTAGTGGTTAAAAACAGAAAATTAAACAAGATTGAGAGAGATTTAAATGAATACAAAACAAAGAAACAATACCCGAAGCCTAAGAATTGGGTGAGAAATGTTAGAAATTATGACATTAATCACTACAGAGAACCTAACAATGACATTTCTGACAATGAATTGCCTTTAGAGAATGATTATGATGCTGCATTTCCACCTTTAAGGCGGTCTGAGAGACTTATGCACAGGGAACCTGTTACTTACAATTCAAAAAACTACAAAACCAGAAACTGGGGAGCTCAGGAAAGGAGACGACCAGTCTGGGAATAATTACAAACTGTGGTTTTAAATACAGTTATAATGATTTTAATATTTTCAATTACACAGATGTAGCAATTAACAGTAGTCATTTTGAACTATTGACAAAAGGTTTTGGTTTTATACCTAGAGAGAAAACAAATATTTTTAAACTTTTAATTGATATTAAATTATTTATTAGGAAGAAAAACTTAGAATTATATTTTAAAGGAAATGGTGTCAACATGAACAATGTAGAATTAAAGAGCACCTTTAATCCCCAACACACCCTCAGCTAAGAAACTTTGAATTGAGCTTGGAACACGAGCTTAGGAAAATTCTGAGTTGTCACAAAGTGCAGTCTAATTTAACAGACCCAGAGTTGAAAACTTTGAAATCATTAAGTGAGAACAAGAATATAAGAATTATGAAGCCCGATAAGGGGCGGGGTTAATGCTTATGGATGCCATTAATTATGAGAGCAAAATGTTTGACATATTAAATGACAATACTAAATACACCAGAATATCCTTGAATGAAATTAATATTGCCTACAAGCGAATTTATGTTATTTTAAATGACTTACTAATGGATGGAGTTATTGACATGAGTACTTTTAAATATTTGCATGTAGACAAACCGAGAATACCCTCCATATTTGGGATACCAAAGGTGCATAAAGATGAAAGTGACCCACCTTTGAGAGTGATAGTGTCAGCCGAAGGTTCGGTCACTGCACCTTTGGCCAAGTACATTGACCAGAAGATAAAAAAGCTTGTTTGTGACAACAATGTTATTTTAAAAGATTCGTGGCATTTCTTAGGAAAACTAAATGAATCACTTGCAAATGAAACAAAAGGTTTTGGTACCTTGGATGTGATTGACTTATTTACAAGTATACCCCATGATGTAGGCCTTGAATGGTTTGAAGAAATGCTACTTGAATCCAAACTACTAGGGCACAATGAGTTCAGAACTGTTTTGTTATTAATGGAGATTGTCCTAAAGAATAATTTTATATTCTTTCAGGGAGTATTTTCGACAAACTAAAGGTGTGGCGATGGGGGCACATTGTGCTCCCACTTATGCTAACACTATAATGTCCTTCTGGGAGAATAAGTTTGTACTGAATTCAGAATATAGTAGTTTATGGAAGTTGTATGGTAGATTTCTGACGACTTGTGTTTCTTATGGGCAGGCACTCAAGATGAATTTGGTAGTTTTGTGGAATACCTAAATGGTACCACAGAATTTTTAAAATTCACTCACAAATTCACTACTGATGAATTGAAATACCTTGATGTTAACATATCTAAAACTGAGTATGGCTTTGAGTCTAGAATTTATAGAAAAGAGACCTTTTCTAATTCTTATCTGCACTACTCAAGTTCGCACCCCCACACCAGAAAAGGAGTGTTATAAAAGGGCAATTTGTGCTTGTGTAGAATGACTTCTGATGATGCATGTTATGGTAACGAATGTAAAAACCTGAGAAACATGTTCCTGAATAGAGGCTACCGGAAGAGCTCATTGATAGAGTTTCCAAAGAAGTCAGTGATGGGAGGAAGGGAAGGTTTGCCCCTGTATTGGGTAAAATTGAAGATGTTGCAACTCAACAAGTCACAAACAAGAAAGTAGATGGGTTAAATAATGAATTATCAGGTATCATTACCACATATGATGGACAAGCTGGTGTGATCAAAAGAATTTTTGACAAAGAGTGGATAAACTTTTCTAAAGTTTCTGACTTAAATCACATTTTCCAGGGTGAAATAAAACATATTTATAGGAAAGGGAACACCCTGAAGGATATTTTTGAAAGAGGTAGTAAAGGGAATTCAAGGTTAGCAGGTACAAACAAAAAAGCTGGTGTATTTAAATGTGGTGCTTGTAATTATTGTTCTTATTTGATTATTGGGGATACCATTACTTTACCTGCCAGAAATAACAAAATTTTAACTTTAAAAACTTTTATTGTAACACAAAAGGGATTATTTATGTTGGGTTATGTAAAAATGTAATGCTTTTACATTGGCAAGAGTGAAAGAAAGGTTAAGCAGAGAATTTATGAGCACACCTATGATATTCGTATAAAATGTGAAACAAATTCTCTGTACAAACACACAAAAACTTGTCCTGAAGCTGAATTTCAGTTTTTATATTAGAGGTTGTGCCAAAGGACCCCAGGGCGGTATGTGGGAGACTTTAGTTGAATACAGGGAATTATACTGGCAAGTGGTGTTGGAGGCCAGTAAATTCCCTGGTTTAAATGACATGATCTCACTTGCCCCTGTATTAAAAATGAGATCAGCAAAATTGTGACATTAATGTGTAATAATCCTCCTTGTCAGTAGAGGGCAGTAACTCAATGTATTTCTATGTACAATGATTGTTTTTACTGGCTTTTTTTTAAAAGTTGGATGAGTATATAAAAGCAGTTAACTGAATGTGTTAGCGTAATCTGATGAAGTTGTGATGGTGATTTGATTCAGCGTTATTTTTCGAGTGAACTGTTCGGCTTAATAAATTTGTGTGCCTACCTAGCAGTGGTTCAGGGTGCTTTGTTTCTGCTTACTGGTTTGTTCTGCATCCTCCGTTTTTTGGGCACTTGTAGGTGAGGCAGAATGCTGTTTTTTGCCTTCACGTATTGAGACTTGAATTCTGGTCATCAGAGTTAGTTGTGGTTTGTGGAAATCCTACTTTCCAAGAACAATTCTTCTAGTGTGTGTGTGTGTGTGTGTGTGTGTGTGTGTGTGTAGGTTGTGGGGCGAGACGGTTGACTGACCTCTGATGGCACTTATCCTGTGATCAAGGCTTTGATTGGGAAGCAGCTGTCTGCATATGTTTATCGTGTATTTGGTAAAGGAAATGTGATGCTAGTTGTAGCAGTACATAGAACATATGATGTCATGCCTTTAATGACGTATGTACTGGCTGAAGAGGAGCAGAAATGGTTGTGGGGACACTGAGTAGATCACTAAAAAAACTTTCATCAACCAAACTCAAACAGCTAAACTGATTTGTGCTTACAGATGCAGGCAAAACATCTCTTCTTCCCATCTGTTTTGTGAGTGTGTGTGAGTGTGTGAGTGTGTGTGAGTGTGTGTGAGTGTGTGTGAGTGTGTGTGAGTGTGTGTGAGTGTGTGTGAGTGTGAGTGTGTGTGAGTGTGTGTGTGTGTGTGTGTGTGAGTGTGAGTGTGTGTGTGTGTGTGTGTGTGTGTGAGTGTGTGTGTGTGTGTGTGTGTGTGTGTGTGAGTGTGTGTGTGTGAGTGTGTGTGTGTGAGTGTGTGTGTGTGTGAGTGTGTGTGTGTGTGAGTGTGAGTGTGTGTGTGAGTGTGTGTGTGAGAGTGTGTGTGTGAGAGTGTGTGTGTGAGAGTGTGTGTGTGAGAGTGTGTGTGTGAGAGTGTGAAAGTGAGTGTGACAGTAAGTCATGGACAAAGATTTTTACAGAACATTATGTGAATTTCCGTATTACTTTTGAGCAGGGGTGTAGCAAGCAAATTCCATTTTGTACTTAGAAGCTCTTAGTGCCACCCCCGTTGGAAACCTTTTGCTTAAAAATGGACACATCTCTCAAAATGCTGCCCCCCAAGCACTTAATAAATGTAAGTAACATTTTCATCTGTTACCCCTAAAAGTACTAAAGATGTTGTTTTCAGATTAGCAATATTGCACCCGTTTTTGGAGCATTCATTTAGACAGTTGTAGATATAATGTGACCTGAAAAAAAAAACAGTGATGCGATGCTCAGAAAAAAATGTACTTAGTAGAGTACAAAGTGTATGTTTGGCTTCACCCTTGCTTTTGAGGGTCTAAGCTTGGCAGCACATGGTTTACACTTTCCTTTCCTGATGCCTGTAGTTAACTTGTGTAGTATGCAACGTGTTGTTGGACATAAAATGGATATGCACAGGTATGTTGCAATTCATAGTCATGGCTAGCATTGCTGAGCAATGAGGAAAACGGCACAGCAGTAGGAGCATGCAGATGACCGTGTAATGATATGCAAATGAAGGTGCACAGTTTAATGAGTGCATAATAAGATACAAATGAGGTCCCATGAAAGCAGGCTGTGATTTGTAGATGTAGGTTGCAGTTGGTGTCAGTAGAGTACGCATTGCATTTCTCAGTACTCTTTTTCCACATGTACATGAGCATGTCTGCTTCCTCAACACATTGAGGAAGAGAATCACAACCATGTTTGACATTTGTGGTATGATTAAACTTCCTGATGTATTGTGTGCTGTAGATTGCAAATTGTAGAAGTAAAGGCCCCAGTGGTGTTCTTGGACTTTGGTATTGCTTCCTACTTGCATAGCTTCTGTCAGCTGCTAGGAAGTATGCTGCAGTTAAGAGATTGATAATTGGTGTTTCTACACAGCAGTCTGCAGTATTCGTGGCTCCCACGTGTAATTTGTCACCTGTGTTACCTATTCTTACATAATGAAGTGTCTCAGGGCCACCTTGTTTAACTACTGTGGTAATCCGACATAAACAGAGCCAAAGAGAAATTCCTTGCCTCTCTTGTGTTCCCACTGTTTTTAGGTGGTACAGCCTTGGGTGGCATCACTACCTGGATAGGTTGGTCTGTCACCAGAGGTGGAGAAAGGATTCTTGTGGCAATGGATTCTCTTTGTCATAGACTTTACCCACATGTGACATAGAGGGGGTGGTATTACAGGACCACAGCTGTAACTACATCATCCTGATCTGAGGTTACTGCATTTTATGTGGCAGGACTAGAAGCACCGCATGGTAAACATGTTGCACTATTCAGAGAACAGGACCTATATGAAGACCATTGGTGAGGCGTCCTACCCTTGGAGGCTGTTCTCACCCCTCAAAGTGAGGTGCTGGAGTGAAATACATTTAGGCCTGCTGGAATATACTGTGTACCTTGCAGTGCCTTCCCAACATGATCACCTTCTGTATGAACCTACCCTTGACCGCAGATACTGCTGGACATGGCAGTGAAAATGGCTGTCACTTGCTGTTCTCTGCATAGAGATGGATATGGCAGCAATATGTGCTACCATAGTCCATTCTGAGACCTAACATGGCATTGTGCCTGGAATCCATAATCTCATCAAGGCACAAGCAATGATGGTTGACATCCTTAAGTAAGTGTTGCACCATTGTAGTTATCTCCATGTTGGAATGGGTAACATCAGACTATGCTCAGGTGGTAGCCCTGCACATCTGACTGACCGTTAGCACCACCAACATATCAAGGGTCAGTTGCACAATGTAACACCACCAGGAATCCCTTTTAAGCTGTCATATGGTGGCTATATCCAAATAAAATGAAGTATACTTCTCTGCTGCTGTTGCTGCAGCCACAGTGGGTGGTGGGACCACTTAGGAGGGAGAGTGGTGATGCCTTGTATGTCATCTAACTTTGAGACTGTGTGTGTCTGCGTCATTGCCAAACCCTGCATAGGTGCTGGCATCAATCTATTGTTTTGGCTTAACCTGTACAGGTGTCACAGTAGCAGTGTTTCAACCTGTGGATATACAGTACAAGACAAAATAGAGGGAGTCTGGATACCTGTACTACACATGAAGCCCTTTTGATCTTCATGCTGACATTGGCACAGAATGTGTAGACGTGCACAAACATGCACCTCTTCTGCCATTTCTGTGTGCATGCATACATAATGTATCTTTGGGAAACACATACAGTGGATATAAAAAAGTGCACACACCCCTGTTAAAATGCCAGGTCTTTGTGATATAAAAAAAATTAGACCACAATAAATCATTTAAAATTTTTCCCACCTTTAATGTGACCTATAACCTGTACATTTCAATTGAAAAACAAACAAATCTGTTAGGGGAAAAATATAAAAAATAAAAAATATACAATACGCTGGTTGCGTAAGTGTGCAGAACCTTAAACTATTACTTTTGTTGTGTGTGCACACTTATAAACTAATACTTTGTTGAAACACCTTTTGAGTTAATTACAGCATTCAGTCTTCTTGAGTAGAAGTCTGTCAGCATGACATATCTTGAGCTGGCAATATTTCACACTCTTCCTTGCAAAAGCGCACCATATCTCTGATTGCGAGGGCATCTCTTGTGCACAGCCCTCTTCAGGTCACCCCATAGATTTTCTATGGATTTAGGTCTGGGTTCTGGTGGGCCCATTCCAAAACTTTAATTTTCTTCTGGTGAAGCCATTCTTTTGTTGATTTGGATGTATGCTTGAGGTCATTGTTGTGTTGAAAGGTGAAATTCCTCTTCATCTTCAGTTTTCTAGCAAACGCCTGAAAGTTTTGGGCTAAAAGTGACTGGTATTTGGAATTATTTATAATTCCCTCCACCTTGACTAAAGTCCCAGCTCCAGCTGAAGAAAAGCAACCCCAAAGCATGATACTACCACCACCATGCTTCACCATGTGGATGGTGTTCTTTTGGTGAAGCAAAGTGTTGTTTTTGCGCTAAACGTATCATTTGGAATTGTGGCCAAAAAATTCAACCTTGGTCTCATCAGACCATAACACATTTTCCAAAATGCTTTTGGGAGACTTGAAGTGTTTTGCAAATTTTAGCTGGGCCTGGATGTTTTTCTGTGTAAAATAAGGCTCCCGTCTTGCAACCCTACCTCATAGTCCAGATATATGGAGAATACGGGAGATTGTTGTCACATGTAGTACACAACCAGTACTTGCCAGAAATTCACGCAGCTCTTTCAGTGTTGCTGTAGATCTCTTGGCAGCCACCCTGACCAGTTTTCGTCTTTGTCTTTTCATCAGTTTTGGAAGGACATCCAGTTCTTTCCAACATCACTGTTGTCCCATATTTTCTGCACTTTTTGATGACTGTCTTCACTGTGTTTCATGGTATATCCAATGCTGTGGAAATGTTTTTGTACCCTTCTCCTGACTGATTCAACAATGAGATCCCTTGGATGCTTTGTAAGCTCTCTGTGAACCCTGGCTTTTACTGTAGCAGTCAAATGAGTAAATGTCAGGAAAATCCTACTAGGGCAGCTGAACGTTATTTGGGGTTAATTAGAGTCTCTTTAATTGATGGCAGGTGTGTATCCAAGAAGACTAAATGCTGTAATTAAATCAAAAGGTGTTTCAGCAAAGTATTAGTGTAAGGGTGTGCGCACTTATGCAACCGGCATACTGTACATTTTTTATTTTTTTATATTTTTCCCCTAACAGATTTGTTTGTTTTTCAATTGAATTGCACAGGCTATAGGTCACATTAAAGGTGGGAAAAATTTTGAAATGATTTATTGTGGTCTCATTTTTTATATCACAGAAAACTGGCATTTTAACAGGGGTGTGTACACTTTTTATATCCACTGTAGTAGTTACATGTATCCTGCCTACAGCCTGTTTGTACATTATTCTGTGTACACATTCAGTAGGGTTATTAACTTGGTGCATCTCCCTTTTAGACACTTGATTGAGGGCCACTCCCAGAACCTGTGTCCACTCCTCCAGATATGATGTATGCGTATTCATCATCTCCATGTAAGGAACATTTCTTGTCATTTTGGACATGCAGTGGGAGAGCCCCCTACTCTTGTGGTCAACCTTACCACTAAACTAAGTGCCTTCTTGCAGATCTACCTGATCATGTCTTTGACATGTGTCTGACATTGCTATTTTGAGCAATTCCACCCATCAAAAGTATTATCATAGACTAGTGTCCCTCCCCAACAGGTGGCAGCTGTGGGCCTAGTGTGTCCACAGCAGGATGTCATTCTCAGCTTAGTTAAAGTTGTCCAGCCTCTTCTGTCCACTGCCTCTTCATAACATGATGACACTTATTGAAACACGTGACATAGCTCTAAGCCAGTGATTGCTGGGAAGAGTTGTCTACCATTTACAGGCAGTGAGTTGCTATAGGTATATCCAGTATTCTAGGACAAGGATAGGAACAGAATGGGTGCCAAAGATATGCTCTGCTGTGGATAGTGACGTTCTCCAGTAATACCTTATGGTAGTCTTATGGGCAAACATTTGCAGTTGGGGTGGCAGCTACACTGAGGCTCACATTGATATACCAGTAAGGACCACAGACTATCAGATCACCGCTGTCCAACTAGGAAGTTGAAGTTACATGTGGGAAAGCCCACAGCAGAGGACCTGACACAGCTACATTATAGATATGCAGCTCCATATGTTAGGAACAGGTTATGTGCGAGTACAAGCTGCAGGTAACCTTGTACAGAGTAATAAATTGCCTTATATTCTGTGCCAAGGCAAGGGCACACATGTACATCATACTTGAGACATTCCCTTACCTCACTATTACAGAACACTCTGCACCTCCTAAAAGCTATATTCTTTAAACTGTGCTTCTCTGCCACCAGAAACACACTTCATATTGCTGTATTGGTGTTACCACACCTTGTTTCCCTGTCCGTTTGGTGTTTAAATGATGGCACATCAATGTATTTTTGCTTATATGTTCAAATGATAGTTGGGTCCACATTTGTATATCAATTACTACATTTCTGTGAATCACCTAAGTGACACAATGCACAGCTGAGTTCCACCGCATATCAGTGATTTGCTATGTGTGAGGACTTGTGCATTATGGCTGCATTGGCACACATTTCAGGTTTCAGAGTGGTACTTGGAAGCACTGCTTGCAGTTCAGATATGATGTTTCCTGTGTAAATCAGAGGCTACCATTTTGTTTTACCATGATATTCTTGGTGATTGGTGCCCCTGCTACTGCCCCACATGTGCCTCTCATGTGCTAAGGAAAACAGAATCATATCATGCTCTTTCTACTACACAACCAGCTGCTGTGACCCTGTGCCAGCCCATATAGGAAGGTGAATGCATTGCTTTTTACTAAGACTATTTTCAACCTGCCCCCTACACCCGGGACTGGTAAGCAATGCAGGCAAATGACCTTTGGTGCCTCCACCCTGAAGCTGTCCAGCAGTGGGAAGCAAAAGCTAGGCAGGAATGCCCTGAGTGGTATAATAACTATGTTCCATTGCTAACGTTTTGTAAGCTGTAATTTTAAACGTTTTCTTCTATTAGTCAGAGCTGCTTCTTATAAAAAAGTGTTTCAGCTGACAGATACCAAGACCATGCTGTACCTGTTGCTTATCTGTTCACAAAGTGTGTGTTATTGCAAAATCTGTCATTCTGTTAACTTTTTACTTGAAGTAGTGATTTTTAAACTGTGTCCCTGATTTTTGGGCCTTTATTACACACCTCCACTGTTTTGGTTATATCCAGAATTCATGAGCAAAGTTGAGAGGTATGTTCAGAGTTACATCCAAAGGTAAACTAAATGACCCAAAACATGTATATAACGAGTATGAACCAGTACTTCTGTTCTGAAACTCACAAAGGAAAAAAGAGATTTTCTTTGATGTCGTATTCCATCAGTAAGCTAATAGGGTTGATGAAAGTCTTCACCTAGAAGAAAGGACTTCGACGAATCCTTAAAACTGTAGGTGATGGTGACTAAGGGGCCTGTTGAGACTGTTATGGAATTCTGCATGACCTAAAATAGGAGCTGATAACTTGGTTATACACCATATTAAAAACAGTAACTGTCATTAAGATGGGACTGAGGCAGAAACAACTGTATTCCTTTTAGTTTGAACTTGTTGATGGAGAAAGTTATGCAGCAGCAAAGGAAGCATTTTCTACTGGTGCAGGCAAGTGGACCACATGACATAAGGTAGTATCGTTTCACACTGAAAAAGCCACACAAGAGAAATGGGCCTCCTTGAAATGAATTACATGTATAGATCTGCAATCGTGGAACTCCATATATATCTGCTGATGTCACAAGACCCAAATGTAGTGAAAGTTTTAAAACATAAGGAGAATAAATCTAAGATGACTTCTGTGCTTAATGTAGCAGAAACATATCCGTGTCAAGCATGAATTAAAATCCAAACCAGAAGTAAATAAAAACCAGGCAGCAACTCACTGAATGTACCAAAAAAAAAATATATAAGATAAAGAACCAGATGAGAAGGCAAGAAATGTGGAAAATGGATAAATCTAGTTGCAAGTATAGAAAACTTCTGGAAGAACCTCATGTTGATCAGGAACAAATGCAGGAATGGTTAAGGAGAGGTGAATTCAAACCAAGTGATGAAAGGTTAATATTGGCAGTCCAAAATAGTGGGCTTACGTACATGTTGGTTTATAAAGTCCATTGAACATGTGGGAGAAACAGACAATTTTTTTTTTTAAAACAGAATTGGAAACAGTTGCACACCTTGTTGCTGGTTGCAACATACTAATTGCAGAAGGACTGTATACTGAAAGGCATAATAATTTGGCAAAACTATTGCACTGGGGATTGTGCAAACATTATGGTGTTGAAGTGGCTGAAAAACACTGGAAACATGAGAGACAAAGCATCATCAGAAAATTTTACATCACATGGGATCACCCATTACCAACAGTTCAAAAGATAGATGCTAGAATAACAGATATAGTGGTCCAAGAAAAGAAGACAAAAGTAGCATCGACCATCAAAATAGCCAGACCCAGTGACTACAGTGTCTTGCGTACAGAGACATAAAATATCAGGATTTGCAGGCAGAAATGAGAGCAATGAGGAAGAAAGATGCCCAGATAGTTCCAATACTAGTAGGAGTAATGGGTCTTCTAAAAAAAGAACTACAGTCATATTTAGATATGTTACCAATACATGTAACTCCATAGAAATTACAGGAAGAGTCATTACTGGGCACATTCCAGGTGCTGCGAAGAGCACTTATGGCTGACATCAAAGACTGAAACAATATTAATTTCATGAACTTTAATCATACTTTGACTTAGGAATGGCGTCCATTCCCATCATGGTATTAGAATCCCAAAAGATTTGGAGAAATTAAAAAGAGAAAAGTAATATGATTCCTTAACCGAGTGACAAAGCAGCACACAAAAGTAATAGAATGTAAACAGCCTGTCACGTATGTACAAGCACACACATTATGACACCTAGAAAAGCCTGAGTTTCTGATAGCCTAGATCAAATAATGGTTGAAGAATGAGGATACTAGTAGAAACAAAAATAAGCTGCTAGTTGTGTAGCATGTGCTTCCTTAGTAGTAAAAATGCTTTTCTGTATCTTTGTAAGCATCGCTCTCAACCTTCCATCTCCAAAATGAGGAACACTAGCCCTTATAATGTGGAAAAAATGAGCAAAATGTGGAGCACATACTAATGGCTTACTAACAACTTCAACTAGGAAGGTCATAGGATGGTTAAAATATGCTGGTTTTACTTGTAAAGAAGTTATTTTAATACATTAATATGATTAATTTCTATTTAACATGGATTTCACTTAAAAAAAAAATTCCTAACACTGAATGTGTGACAGTCTTTCAATGTGGAACTTCGAGGAACATGAACTTTTTAAGACCCCAAATGAGGTACATTCCTCGTAATGAGGTACACTTGAGAGGTATGTTTGTAAGTATTTCAGAGAGTGGAAGGAGGAGCATGCAGATTAGCAGACACAAAGGTGTGAATGCAGATTGTGTGTTAGTGAGTGGAAGGGAAGAAATGTGACACAACAGGAATAGTTAGAAGTGTGGCATCTTAAATTCATTGACTGGAAGTATAGAGTACTATATCTGGAAAATAAATCCCAGGAAATAAAACAGTATTAATGAAATTAAAAGGTGTGTGCGTGCGTATGCGTGTTAGAGCTTTTACATTTTACAGCAAGAAGAGCAGGCATGCTGTTAAAAGTAGCCCATATCTACATTTTAGAGCATTGTTGTAGAATGTTTTACTGATCATTATTCAGTAAAAACAATTTGAATGTTTTTGTAGTAATTCTGCTATTTCAGTATCCTTTAATAGTATGATGTGATAGTGTTCAATCTCGCCGTTTGTTCTTACACATGGGTTCGGAGCCGATCCTCGGCTCCGTCGCCTCTTGCAAGCTCTGCATCGAGAAGAAGCTCGAGACAATCTAATACCCACAATCCCCCTCTGCCTTTACCTCAGATCTAGTTTGCCGCTGCTGCATACGCATCGTTGGGAGCTAGCTCGAGAGTTTCTAAGCTAAGATATAACTTTATTTTGTTATATTTTATTAGGATTCTATTCTATTTGATGTTTTTCAGTGTTAACTGTATGATTGTGTTGTGGTTCCGTTAATTTATTGGTACCGTTAACTATAATTATCGGTTAAATATTTGTCGGGGCCTACACCCTTCATATTTTACCTAGTTAAGGAAAATTTTACCGGATTGACAATTTTCATCGGTTTTGACTAACTTTATCGGATTTGACTGTTTTTACTGGATTTGTCTTTCTTCCCTATAATGTCTGAGAAGGTAAAGTCTGGTTTCAAGCGTTGTCAGTGTGGCCAGAAAATGTCGGTCACTAACAACCATAGTTCCTGCGTCTACTGCCTTGGCCCTCTCCACTTACAAGAGGATTGCTCCATCTGTCACTCTTTTAGTGGGAGGGTCATGACAGATAGGCGCAGGAAACAATGGACAGAGGTCTATTGAAACCTGCTTTCCAAGAGGCTCTGGATGCTTCTGACCAGGCATCAAGTCCTCTAAGGAGTCGAAGACGTCGGAGCCTAAGTCATCGGCTCCGAGCTCTTCTTCAAAGGTTAGATCACCGGTTCCACAGACTTCGGGGCCGAGTGTTCAACTGGTATCAGTTCCTGAGCCTCGAGTCTTGGAACCGGTGATGGAGCTCCCTCCTTCGACCTTATTGAGGTCGGCTCCATCTTCGGTTCCTTCGACCCGTTCTTCCTCCAAACTTTCGGATGTCGATGTGGATCGCGTGGTGCAGAAGTTATTGGAGCATTCGGCCCTCTCCAAACTTATTTCGGTTTCCACCCAGTTGGTGTCGAAACTTGAAGGCCTCCCTGTATCTCCATCCATTCCTCCTCCGAGACCGATTCAGTCTTTGGAGCCGGAAGAGGCTGATCTACTGATTGTGGAGCCCTCGGGTCCAGAACCGTCCTTTTCTCGGTCTGTTCCCCTCACCTCGACTGCGTCGGACCCGGTACCGGAGTCTCGGAGCCGACGGTCTGTCCTTGGTTCCGGGGCCGAGAGTCGAACCGACGTGTCGGTTCCGACTCTCCCCCTCGGGGCCTCGGCGCGGATCGATTCGGCTCCGTCCTTGGGGTCCATGCCTTCGGTGCCTGTGTTGGGGATTCTTCCCATGTCTTCGGAACCGGGGGACTCTTCGATGCGGGACCCGGGAGCGTTCGACCTGATGAGGAAGGTGTTGTCTACCCAGACAACCACATCAGTGGAAGCAGTTTCTCCTCCCCATAAAGGGCCTTTGTCTTCATCTGCACCCACGGCCACATCCAAGCGTCGGGCACCAGTGTCTCAGCCACCCCTGGAGGGTGCCCCCTCTTCCTCCGAGGCTTCTTCGGATGCTCCCCACGAGGAAGTCCCTAGGAAGAGATTGTGTAAGAGGAGACACTTGGATTCTCCACAGGAATCCTTGACATCTGATACTGACTTAGATGAGTCAGATGGGTCCCCTAAGTCACCTTCAGAAGATGTCTCTTTTTCGGACATATTGGAGATCCTGAAGCAGAGAGGTGACTGGCAGTCCCTTCCCCCTTCTGAGGATGAGTCAGTTCTGCTGAAGGCATTTGGTGCTCGCCCTTCCTCCTCCTGGGTCACTCCGCCCTTCGGCGAACTAATGGAACTAATTGCTCGGCGTGGGAGGCTCCTGACACAGTGGAACCTGTTCCAAGGAAACCTAACAAATACATCACAGCACCTCAGGATAAGTCCTACCTTACAAAAGGAGTTCCAGTAGACGCTATGGTGGTGGCAGCAGCCACGAAAAAGGAGATGTCGGAGTCTTCTTCGTCTGTCCATCCTCCTAATAAAGACTCTAGGACGATGGATAGATACGGAAGCGCATTTTTAGTTCAGCGGCTTTTCCATGCGGTCCCTGAACTATTTGACTCATTTTACACGTCTACAGAGGGATCTAGTCAAAGAGTTGGGAGATACCCTCCAGGGTGCTACAGATGCAGCTGTCTCAGAGAAAGTGACAGCGCAACTTAATACCCTAACATCGATTGTTAACTCGTCCATGAGGCTGATTTCCTCGCGGCCGAAGGTTGAAGTAGGGCAGGAGCTACAGCGATTGCTCTTCGTAGACAATCCTGGATGTGCCTATGCTCCTTTGCGGAAGCCTTCAAGTCTTCCTTTACAAACGCCCCATTTGACGGTGCCACTCTCTTTGGCCCCAAGGTAAAGGAGACCCTTACCGGTGTGAACAAGAGGGAAAGACTCTGTCTGCTGTCGGAGTCCGTTTTCCACCCCAACCAGACCGTACCCCAAAGGGCAACGCGGTGGAAAAATGTGGGTTTGAAAACCCCAAGGATCTTTCTCAGGCACACAGGGTGATGCCTCTAGAGGCAGAGGAGGGGCAGAGGTGGAAGACCTGGCGGCAGGGGTCCGCAACATCAAGGTGACAGGGAAACACTCCTGGTAAACCTTTCCAGCACTCCTGAGAGGAGGCCCGACTGTCCTGCTCTGGAGGCAGTCGGGGTCGCTAGCTTTATACCCTCAGGCCTGGCAAAATATAACTAAAGACAAGTGGGTAAAAGCGTGGTTACCAGAGGTTACAACATACCCTTCCTATCCCATCCCATCCCAAAGAAAAGACTCCCAGATGTACGCCCCATCTGCGAGAGCCAGCAGCTATAGAAATTTCAAAGCTGCTAGAAAAAAGAGTCATCCAACCAGTCCCAGCGGACCAGCAAGGATTCGGGACTTACTCAAGGTTCTTTTTAGTTCCAAAGAAAACAGGGACTGGAGGCCCATTCTAGACCTAAGCTACCTCAATACTTTCGTCAGGAAAGAAAAGTTCGAATGGTCACGCTTCAATCGATCCTTCCATTCTTACAGAAGGGCAGTGGATGTGCTCAATAGATCTAGAGGATGCATACTACCACATCAAAATGGCCAGGGCATCCAGAGATCATTTGCGCTTCCGGCTGGGAGCCAGTCACTTTCAATTTCGAGCCCTGCCCTTTGGTCTGACCTCAGCCCCAGGGTCTTCACCAAATGCATGGCAGTGGTAGCGTCTCACTTGAGACGCCAGGGATTCAGGTGTTTCCGTATCTGGACGACTGGCTCCTTTCGGCCACCACCCAACTGCTGCAGGCCAGAGACTTTGTTCTTCAACTGTGTGTTCACCTAGGGATCTCCGTAAACTTCGGAAAATCCTTACTTCAGCCATCACAAAATATCTTGTTCATAGGAGCAGAATTAAACACACGTCAGTTGATTCTGAGGCTTCCCCCAGAAAGGATATTATCACTTCAGACTCATATACGTCTTCTACTCTTGTCAAGGAAATCTCCTGCAAAACTAGTACTGAAGGTGTTGGGCCTCATGTCAGCCTCCCTTATTGCAATTCCCTGGGAAGGCTGCACATGAGAGTCCTACAATGGCTACTGTTTGCACAATGGTCGTTTCAACAACTACCTCTAACACACGAGATTCTTATAACAGACATGCAAAACAGATCTAAACTGGTGGCTTCAACGTGCAACCTTTCCAAGGGAGGCCGTTTGTGCTACCCACGCCCACAGTTACGGTGACCACGGACGCTTCCCTGATAGGGTGGGGGGGCATCTTTCAGGGACAGACAGTCCAAGGCGAATGGACCAATTTGGAGTACAATCTGCACATCAATGTTCTAGAGTTGAGGGCAGTGTTTCTAGCGTTGCAACACTTTGCTCCCCTTCTTCCTCTAGGGACTATTGCAGTTCAGACGGACAACATGTCTGTAGTCTGGTACATAAACAAGCAAGGGGGAACCAAGTCCTATCAACTATGCCGAGAGGCCATGAGAATTTGGCAGTGGGCGGAGTCCACGGGTCGCTTTCTAATAGCAACGCACATCCCGGGGTCATCCAACGTCATAGCCGACAGGCTGAGCAGAGCAATTCTGTTACCGCACGAGTGGTCCCTAAAACAGTCAGTGGTGAAAAGGATTTTTCGCACATGGGGCCAGCCTTCCTGCGACCTGTTTGCGTCTCCAATGAATGCCAAATGCAGGAGCTACTTTGCCCTATTACCCCTCCAGGAAGTACCCAGGGACGCACTGGTTTACGATTGGCCCCGGGACTCCTGTACGCATTTCCTCCATTTCCTCTGATATCAAAGTTTCTCCAGAAAGCCAGGAACCTACACAGGACGATAATCCTCATTGCTCCATTCTGGCCTCGTCAAATTTGGTTTCCCTTCCTGAAGATACACTGCATTCGGGGACCCTGGATTCTGGACCCAGAGCCAGATCTATTGACTCACTCGTCAGGGGTTCCCCATCCAGCTCGGTCACTCCATCTAGCAGCTTGGCTGCTCCAATTCCCAACTTAGCCAGGTCTGATCTTTTGTCACCAGCAGTCCAGGATATATTGGTGGCTTCGCATAAAGCTTCCACTACTAAAACATATACTAGCAAATGGAAGCGATTTTTATTCTGGGCGAATACACACCATGTGGAACCTTTTATAGCTCCTTTGAATAAGATATTAGAGTTCTTAATGGACTTATTTCATCAGGGTGCTTCTCCTGCTACTCTAAGAGTTCAATTGGCTGCCATTTCGAATTTCCATGTGGAAGAATGTGGAGCTCCTGTTATGGCTCACAGACTTTGTAAAGCCTTTTTAAAAGGAGTTTTTCATATTAGACCACCGGTCAGATCTCCGACGTCACCTTGGAGTCTAAATTTATTGTTATCTAAATTAATGTTGCCCCCTTTTGAACCCGCTTCTTCTTGCCCATTAAAATTTTTGTCCTGGAAAACTCTCTTTCTGGTAGCCATTACTTCCGCTAGGCGAGTATCTGAACTTCAGGCTCTCTCCATTAAGCACCCTTATTTGATCTTTCACTCTGACAGAGTTTCTCTTCGAACCAATTCATCCTTCCTCCCTAAAGTGTGTTCTATTAACAATATTAATCAGTCCATTGAATTACCCACTTTCTTCAAAAAACACTCCAACAAAATGGAGTATATGTTACACAAATTGGATGTTCACAGACAGCTAAGATTTTATTTGGATAGAACAAAAGATAACAGAAAAACAGATCAACTCTTTGTGGCTTTTGCGGATAGCAAGAAAGGACTTGCAGTTACCAAAAGAACTCTTTCTAAATGGTTAACGGATTGTATAATCTATGTCTACGATTCTTCAAATCAACCCCTTTTACACAAACCCAAAGGACATTCCACAAGGTCAGTGTCTACGTCTTTGGCTCATGCAGCTCGCCTACCACTGGACGCTATTTGTGCGGCTGCTACTTGGTCTAAGCCACATACATTTATTTCTCATTATAAAGTAGACAAGGTTTCTAGGGACAGGGTAACCTTTGGTTCCACTGTGCTCAAGAACGTCCTCCCGTGAGTTCCTCAGGATCAAGGAGCTAGGGACGCTACCCATGTGTAAGAACAAACGGGGAGATTGAACACTATCACATATAGAAGTTATGTCCTTACCATAACGTTCCATGTGGAGTGTTCATCTTTGTTCTTACAGTCCCACCCTCCCACCCTTAGGAAGAACGTTCTTTGATGCCTGGCCAGGAGCATTCTGCTACTGTTACTATATTGTGTACATAGTTGGCATATATATATATATATATATATATATATATATATATATATATATATATGTGTGTGTCTGTTTAGATATATATATAGTTATCTGTAGATTCTTTCTATACATATGTGTATAAGCATGAATGTGCTATTCTGTAGATTGGTTTGCTTGCAAACTAGATCTGAGGTAAAGGCAGAGGGGGATTGTGGGTATTAGATTGTCTCAAGCTTCTTCTCGATGCAGAGCTTGCAAGAGGCCGGCACGGAGCCGAGGATCGGCTCCGAACCCATGTGTAAGAACAAAGGCGAGATGAACACTCCACATGGAACGTTATGGTAAGGACATAACTTCTATTTTCTGCTTTTTCATGCTTTTTTATGTTTTTATAAAATCATTACCTTTAGGATCTTTTGGAGATGCCTTTGGCCTCTGACAGTTTTCGTCTATGCCTTATTTGTAGTTATATTTACTTTTAAGGCTGGAGGAATACTGTCAGGTACAGAATAACTGAGGGTGAAGGTTGCAGCGGTCATTATTTATTTATTTTTTTATTTAACATTTGTTGACCGGGAAAGTCTGACTAGGACAGAGCCTATTTTCAGGGAAGGCCTGGGGAGAAATGTTCCAGAGGCATGTCTTTGTAATGTGGGAGGAAACCGGAGCACCTGGAGGAAACCCACACGAATGCATGGAGGATATGCAGACTCTGCACAGAAGGCACCCCAGCCGAGAATCAAACCAGAGAACCTCTTGCTGGGAGACGACAACGTTAACTGCTGGTATTTATTTCTACACATTTTCCCACATCTAGCAGAATGTAGGTTTAGTTAATTACTTAACTTTTGTTACTGCCTTGCTGTAGCTTCCAGAAATGAGCTGTCTTGTTGAATATTAAAAAAAATTAAATATTCATGGAGGAGTTTGTGACCTTGCTTTGCCTCAGCTTCCATCTGCTGCCAGGATATTACATTTTCATCTGTAGGGCCTGTAGGTCTGGCTGCATCCCCCCTCAAAACCAGGACTGTATGTGTTTCAGGATGGAAGTTAATTGTCTTCTGTTTGCAGCCTATCTCATTTTAGGACATAGGCTATGTTGGTGTTTTTTTGTCCCTACTCCTACTCTCTGGTGTTTGACATGAGCACTTCTGTCATGTCAGGAATCTCCTACTGCTTTCAAGGATGCATTTATGCTGTATCACACAAGTCCCAAAGGATGTTGTGACGATGCAAGGTATTGCCAGCTATGTTAGGAGAAGTGAGTGTGTAACATATGCAACATAGCTAGCTGGCGTTTTGTAAGGAATTGTGTTATTTGTATATCAGACTGATTTGTACAAGTGCTTGTGTTGAAAATGTATTTGCAAAGTTGCTTGTGTTAAAAAAAACGGACAAAAGAGTGGGTCCTGCTGGACAGAAAAAGAGGTATACCTGTATGTCAGACTGTGTATGGTAACTATTGAAATGAATGCACTGTAACAGAGGATAGTGGAAAAAGAGTTTAATCCCAGTCCAGCTAACTTTGAAAAATTTTTGAAATTAATTACTTGGTATAAGCCATAAAGATTGTATCTCACAGGTCTCAATGCAGCAAGAGACAAAAAGTCTGTACTAGGAAGCCTTCTGTATTGTCCTTGGGTGGTGAACTAATTGCTACTCTGCAATGGTGGACGTTTGAAATTGTTTTATGAGTTCCAGAAGCTGCAGCAGATCTTAGCAAAGCTCTGTGTGTATTATTGACATATATGTGCTAGATTCTGGCTCAGTTGCTAGGCAAGGGGGTAGTACGGGAACCAGAGTCAGATGACCAGATGTGTGTGATGCCATTTTGTAATCCAGGACTAAAGTAATGCTTTAATACCAGATGAGATTGAGATAGAAGTCTCAGAGCAGTGTGTTTTTTGGAACCTGACAGAGAAGTCTCTCTCACCCACTTCATCTTGCATTGCTTTAGTAAGTAACCAGGGAATAGTATATTTAGATCAGTCAGGAAAATATAGTCAGATTAGTTAAGTACTGATTTTTTTATCTGTTCATCTGTGTTATTTTAATATTTCCTGTGATTGAAACTCTGGTGTTTATTTAAATAGGTATTTAGTAATTTTTTTGTTCTTTTATTATTAAATATATTTAAACTTTTCATTGTGGCTGGTCCTTTCGAGAATATTTTAACCTTTGAGAGTACTTATAGTCTTATTTGGTGACACTGTGGCTGCTTCTGAAAGCTTTGCTGTTTGGTCAAATCTACCATTTGTTGTTGTTGTTGTTGTGTCTTTCGGCTTTTCCCAGCCAGGGGTCACCACAGCGGAACTTCGGTCCACTAATGATTGGCAGTTGATTTTTACATGCTGAGTTGCCAGCCCTAACACACAACCTTCAATGAAGGTACGCCCATTCACACATGTCTCCATGCAGAAGAGACTCTAGCTGAGAGTCAAACCGGTCAGCGTCTTACTGTGAGGCGACAACGCTACCGCAGCACCACCACCGTGGTCAAATCTACCATTTGTATTAGTGTTAATTTCACCCAGTATAATTGGGTACCCTTGTAAGTGCCTTAGAGTAGCTGGCCTTGGAGTGTCTGGTGGTAGTAACTACCTTATAGTCTGGGCAAAGGGTAGCATAGCAAGTAAATCTGTGCCAACCTTTCCCAGGTGTGTGTGTGCGATTGTGTATGTGTGTCTGTAAATCAAATCTCAGTGTGTGTGTGTGTGTGTGTGTTTGTGTGTGTGTCAGCTGCTTGGAGGAGAGACAAAGAGCACTGGTTTCACAGAGAGAGTGGTGGAGGACTTGGCTTGGACACTCGGCTGAGGACTCAGCTCTACAGCTGTGCCAGTGGGGAGTCTTATTGGGGGCTGGAGAGAGAGAACCCCAGACTCTGGACTGAGTGTGTTCCCTGTGTGCTCTTAAGGGAAACTGTACTTGATGCAGAGAGCTGCATCTGAAAATGCTGTGTGTATCTATTTTTTTGTTCCAAGTGAATGTCCCTCACCAGCGTCAGTGTTGAGGATTCAAACTCCTTGATTACTGGCCTAGAGGACGGGATGCCACAGTTGTCACCAGACTGTTATTGTTAAGCCCACTTCCTTCTTGCAACAGTCCTTTATTATTATGCAGTCCACTGATTGCACAGGAGCAGTTTGGCCACAGTTAAACCACTAATTCATCCCCCACCTGCCCCACCCTCATCCATCTGTTCCAGTTCCTGATCCACCTCTTAAACTCCAGTTGTCTGGATTGCAATTAGAGCTTTATACTGTGTCACATATAGCCTGGTTTTTGGCCACAAGTATTCTAGCCTGAGGCCAAGTTCCACATAGTAATGTTTTTGACAGTAGTTTGATCTCTTTTGCACACAGTGATAAGCAGTAATCCTTGAAGTAATGTCAGTGGTTCTCTTAGCATTCCAGAAATGTCTGCCTTCAGGACTGTTGCAGATTAACTTGGACAACACACAGACTTGTCATTTCTGCAGGTTAGGCTTGCTGATTTGGAAATTAGAATTGTGCATGACAATTTACTTAGAAAGCAGCTCATTCATCTACTAGTAAATTCCCTTGTTTTAACAGTTCATCTGGCCCTTGAGTGACAGCTGTATTGTTAAGTCTTTCAGAAAATTACCTTTTCTTGCAGACAGCCAAGTACAGTTGGATTTTGTCCCTCAAAAGAATATTTTTCCAATTTCAGCCGCTACACTTTGTTGTGAACTTGACAAAACAGGCTATTCTGTTCAGGTCTTTCAATAACTGTGTTTCTAAAAGGTGTCCACTAAAAGCAGCAAATGAAAAGGCCCGATTTGATTCAATCAATATTGGTTGTTTCTTCTCTGGAAGATAATGAGCTGGATAGTTTATCTCGTTTTCATAGTGAGCCTTTTCATAGTGAGCCTTTGTTTCGGTAAAAGGCATAGTGCTGCATATGTCTCTAGATTTTGATCATCACATCACTTGGATGTAGAAGACTTGATATCTTGATATGACTTGATATCACAGCATCTGCTGCAGGACTACACGATTCATTAACAATTTCTACCCTACAATGATTAGACTTCTGAACTCTGGTACTAGTCTCACACACATAATAAGTACATTTTTATTTGTGTTAATATATACTTGTGTGTATTCAAGTAAGTGCAGTATTTATTTATTGTAACCATAGTCAGTATTATTTAACTCACTCAAGTATAGTATTAGACAAATAACTTAGGCATTTCAATCTGTAGTGTGTTTTGTATTACTTTAAATAGGATAGATAATTTAACTCAGAGGAGGGTATTATTTTCGTATACGAGTGCTGGTAAATGTCTCCGTCCTTTCTTGCGTGTATTGGGAGTAGTATTGTATTTGTTTGTTATGTTTATTCCTCTGCTTGCATGTGTTGTTTCACCTTCCTTTGTAATCTCAAGAATTCAGCCGATGCACAAAATTGTGTTTAGGCTACATGTGTATAGTTCTGAATGACAATAAAATTTACTTTAACTTTGACTTGACTTTACAGAATTCTACTCTTCATATGGAGCCAAGGTCTTCCAAGAATCCAAGAGGCCTTTATAAAGGGGAATCATGTTTGTTCAAATGGAAGTGATTTCCTCAGTGTCACAAATTATGTGGCCTATTACCAGCGCAGGCTTGGCTTCTTCAGGTTCTAGATGGTTTATTTAATACAGGCGGGCAAGCCAAAGCCTGAGTGTAAGCTCAGCTCTGGCTTGTGATCCAGCAGGTTACAGAGCCAATAAAAAAGCCAAGCCACAGTCACAATTTATTTTTTATTTGTGTAACTCCTGACTGTTGATTCAGACCAGACTTGCAGGCTATGAGTGCTTCATAGTAGGTCAGATCTGCATATCTAAGCATCGAGGCTAGTTGGAGTACCACACAGGGTGGTGCCACACACCATAGTGCTGAAAAGGAAAACTATTTAAACATTTTTCATGGGAGAGAACTGTTGCAAGACATTGTAGTTCAGCAATTGTTTTATAAAAAGAATTGCAGCTCATTTTTATTAGGATGAGGGGTGCATTATTTCCTTTGCATGTTTCCACGTAGGGGGAGGAGCCTGATTCATTGAGAGAAAGAGAGATCAGGAGATCTTGGAAAGCATTACCAATGCTAAGGACAGCATGGACATAATTCTTGGTTTTGTTGAGGTAAGCCCTAGTCTGTCAATCATCCCTGATTTTAGCTACTGCTGTGAATCTTCAAGAGGTGCTTAGTGTAAGTTTGGGCTGAGTGTATGTACTGAAGAGCAACATGTTGAAGTTACAGTATTATGGTAGTTGTTTCTTTTTTCTTTTGCTGTCTTAACCATCAAGTATCCAAAATGTGCAGAGAACTGGGCTGGCTTTTTGGGTAAGGGGGTGGAGGTGTCTTGTACATGAAAGCACAAGGCCATCATATAATTACTGCTGGCAAATAAAAGTGTTAATGATTTATTGGGGGGCAGTGTATTTGCTTACCAATCACAAGCTAAAATAGCAAAATTGTATTATTCATTTTTTTCTCCATGAGAAAGTAGTGTACAGAAAGGTGCTTTCATTTTTGGGGGTCATATAATAGATGAGAGCAAAGGATAGCTGTGGTTGATATGGTTTGTTGGAAGGCAGTAATCCATCAAAGAGTAAAGTTTGCCGTTATTATTACATTTTGTATCAACATCTCAGTCAGAGGTGGTGTACCTTCTCAGAAGGGGGCACAGTCCACTGGGACAGTGTGTGTGTTTTGTACGTAAGTAGGTTATAAAGTATAAAGAACACTGACTTTTTATTACTGTGAATTGCCTTAAGGGAACTGAAATATCGTTTCTTACTTAAAGGTAACAAAATCCAGTGTTTCATAAGTTTTTTGTTCATTTAGGCAGTGTATAGGTTGTTTAGCCATTTCTTGCAAAGTGTGGTTGAACTACTGTGCACTAAATCATTAGACCAGAAGAGGAAAAAATTAATTTTTTTCATGAGCCAGAACAACATTCTTGTTCCTGCATGCAAAATGGCGTACTTGTATGTTGTTGCTTATTATAATTCTTTTCCCATTTTTCTTTGTCAACAGACATGTAGCTTGGGCACAGTGAAAGGGGGTTGCTGGGTGTAAGGTTTTAGGAAGTGTGATCGACATGCCATCAGCATTCATTCATGTAAGTGAATGCTGGCAGTGTCAGTGTCTGTGTCTGATTGGCTGTAACTGCGTATTTTTTTTTATTGTTACTTAAATAATCACCTCTGGACTTCCGCATTCTGTTATTTTTAACAGAGCTACTGCTGCTGTTGTATGCTCTGTCTCAGCTGTTATTGAGGTTGAAGAGCCAAGCCAGACCCTTGGCTGTGCTTTGTGTTGCCACTTCTTCAAAAATGCCAGGCTTGCCCACCTTTATTATTTAATTTACTTTCAAAGGATGTGGCTTAATCTTAAGACTCTTTACTCTAATTCTGAAGAAACCTTTTAGTGCACCATGGGATATGAAGTTTGTCCTGCAGTCCTTAACCTTTTGAGCCATTGTATTCAGTTCTGTTATGATGAGATCATTAGAAGACACTCCTTTCTGTGGTGGCCTTTCAGCTAGCTGGGTGTCAGAAATTGAAGTTGAAATCCCGATGGTCTTCAGAAGAGGTTACTTGATTGTTTTTGTGAACTGTTCTTTTGTACTTAATGTCATATCAGACATTACTTTGAACCAAAAGGTCCAACCCCCATTTCCTTTATCCTTGCCTACAGCTACAGTGGGATGGATTCATCACAGAATAGAGTCTAGAAGATGTTAAAGCACATACATTATAAAAAACAAAAAAATTAAAAAATGGATCATCATTTTGGTTTCTTTGTACCAAGTGATTTGTTGATCCACTGAATAAGCAAACTTTTTGCTATGGAGAGGTAGTTGCATAGATTTGTTTAGTATGATTCTGTAGCTAGACCACTTCAAGGTTCCATACGGACCCATTCTACGAGAGAAAAAGAAATCTCCACTGCTTATTTACCATGGAGTTTGTTTCTCTTTCCATTCGTTTAGCAGCTACATGCTCTGCATTGCACACTTTAAGTACATATTGCAAGCTGGATTCTTTTTTCAGAACTCAAGTTCATGTTATTGCAGTCATCCAGTAAAAAGATTCAACTCAGCTTCTAGGTACAAAGCTTGGGACTCAACCTGCCAGGTGCTGCAAGTACAGGAACAGTGATGTATTGAATTACTGTCTGAAGTACTTACATTAACAGTGGATTGAATTGTTTCTGTCATTATGGTCCGCTGTAACAAGGCCCCAGTAGTAACCTTGCATGCACTCATTTTCTGTTAGTTCTACTACTATGTTGGAGAGATGGGCTGTCTTGTACTGGATATGCTTAACCTCACTTCTAGTATGGTCAGCTACCATGATACCTTGGTGGATTAACCTGTTTTCTGGAATGTGTCCTAATGGCAAAGCAGTGTGTTACTTTGCCTTGTTGCTGGAACGGTCACTGAAATTTGTGTAGGCTTATTTAGCCTGTGTTTGGCCATCAAGCTGCTGTGGTGAATTCATATTTTATGTAGGAGAGATCCTTATTTATTTATTTTGCAGTTTGTTTGCCAGGATAGTCCATTGGGCCGCAAGGAACCCATTTTCAATGGAGTCCTGGGGAGAAAAGCTCCAGAAATACAAATAATAACAAGATACCAGAATACAAAAATTAAAAATCTGAGTCAGTTAAAAAAAGTACAAGATTTCAAAATCTGAGTCCGCTAAAGAAAAGTACAAGGTTACATAATAAAAACAAATGCTGACATTTGGAAGAAGTACAGTAATACAATGTGGTTAGACTATTTAAATCATAGTGTAGTATTTAATTCTTGCCAGTTCTTAGTAAAGAGATGTAGAGCTAACTATAATGAAAGGTATCTATGAGGGATGAGAACAGGAGCATTCCCATTTTGAAGTTAGGTGTACATGGAGGAGAGTTTTAAAAACTGTGAGACTTTTGGTTGTACGGATGAGAGGTGGAAGAGAGTTCCAATGGTGAGAAAGTGAAAAGGATAGGAGATGTTTATGTCAGGAAAATAGTGTGATACTCATAGAACTTTACACTATGTGTCTTGATTTGGAGTATTTAGAAGAAACGTCCCAACAGGAGATGTTAACAGAGCTTGGCACTGACCACTGTGGAAGGGTGAAGTCTTTCTGCAGAAAGAGAGGCAACTGCATTGTGTACCTCTGAAAGCTGATGAGGTGGTATAGAATGATGTGGCATGACTTTTGATAATTGGTCCTTCATTGTTGTGCTAATGATATTGCTATTGTGTATTGAAAATATCCAAGCTTGTGTTTCTGTGTGCCTTCAAAATCCTGCATCTTCTGTTCAAAGGGGTGGGGTAGGGGTGGCTGGGTTACTTCTGCAGTCATTACAGGCAGTCACTCAGTCAGTTCCACTCTCTTGGGCTATATTTTATTGCTACTTTGGAAAGAAAAAGTAGAGACGACAGGTGGTGCCTGGGATATGGTTTATAACCCAGCCAGAAACACCACAAGCAAGGACAGTTTGATTATGTACTGTTATGGGGAGTATCTCTTACAGTTGTACTTTACCCATCTGTGACATGAGTAACCTGGGTCTGTTTATACATTCATGTGCTTGGGTGTGGGTCTGGTTATGAGGAGGACAGACTGAGAAGCTGATGGCCAGCTCAGTGTTTCCTGATGGAAGCTGGTAGCAAGGGCAGTTAAACTGGGGGACAGTGGCATGCATGAAGATTCTGAGCATGTGGAAACATGTAGTCACAAAACACCTTGATATATGTAGATGCTAAGCAGAAGGGTGGGGATTCTTTGGACTTAAGTAAAAATAAGGGGTTTAGAATCACAAACAAGTTCTTTCTCCTTAAGGTAAAACTTGGTCAACATGTATGAATGTTTGCGTCATATCCTGAGGTCAGCCAGTATGGGGCAAAGCAGTATTTAAAAAAATGAGATACACAAATGGTATCACATATTCTTATGGAGGTAGCAGTTTGACAGGGGCTGCTGTAGCTATCGAACTGAAGTCCCATCATGATTTGGGCATTCCTGTGGCTGCGAGATTTTCCAGTACTTTAACTCTCATACCATCCTTATTTTTCATCAGGAAATATTTGTAGTGTCTCCCAGCATGGCACCACAGAAAACTACCCACAGGGCTAGTAATAGTCCATGACACCACCACTGGTCAACCTGCAAGCCACATTTAAATGTTGGTATGCCTTCTTTGTGGAATCTGTATGTTGTCCCTGTGTTCACATGGGGTTTTCATGGCTTGCTCAGGTTTTCTCTCACCTCCCAAAAACATGCAGTAAGCAAATTGGCAACTGTAAATTGTGTCTGTGTCTGTCTTTGTGTCTGTATCTGCTTGTGTGTGTGTGTGTGTGTGTGTGTGTGTGTGTGTGTGTGTGTGTGTGTGTGTGTGTGTGTGTGTCAGTGTAATGCAGAACAAAGGCCTAGAAATGTTTTTCTGCTCTCTACTTGCTGAGTTAACTGTGTGGATGGCAGTGGCTGCTCACTTGGGTCCCTGTTGGGTTTGAACATGACTCATAAAGTATGGGTAGGAGTCTGTGGAAGACTTCACATCATTTATCGTGATGGGAATTAAGGTTGTTTCTTGGCTGGAACCATCAATCGCACCACTTAACCTTTTTCTTGTTTGTGTAGTTTAGGGATTGGCCAGAATAACGCTAATGAAAGGCTGATTGCATGTCTGTATTTCACATTATAGTCACGCCGTAGGGATCAGCATCTTACTTGTTTTTTAGGAATGGAACTCATATTTTGTTTCACGTTTATATTTAAGCACTTAAAATTAATTTTGAATAATATGAACTTTATCAAAAAATGTGAAAAACGAGTCTGAGGCTGTGGCATAGTCATTCTTCTAGCAGAGTAATTTATGGTAATAACTGTATAAAGACAATTTTGTAAACACAGATATGTATACTTCTTATTTTTTCAGATGGTTAAACTTCTATTAGCGAAAGGAGCTAATATAAATGCATTCGATAAGAAGGACAGGAGAGCCATACACTGGGCAGCCTATATGGGTAAGGAATTGTAATAATTAACTTGTCTTTTTTTTATTTTTGTTAGCAGTATCAATGGCTTTCTCGACGATTTATAGAGATTAAAGGGCATGTTTTATATATATCGGGTGTACTGCATTTTTATGACAGTATGAACCCCCAAACAAATGTGAGCCATGGAGGGATTGATGCACTTTTTTACCCTTCCAGTTCAGGGTGAGAAGTGGGGTGTTGAAGACATGCTGCACTCCAGCTGAGGGCATTGTAAGAAAGTCAAGATACAGAATTAAAGATTAAAGATGCAGAATTAATGTAGGTTTCAGTGTTGGTTCCTCCACTATACCCACATTTTAGGGCTTTGGCATACCTCTAACAGAAATGCATACCTTAATGATGTATAATGACCTCTTAGCCCTCATAGTTTGCAGTGTCCATTCCATTCCAGAGAATGTCATATCCTATTTAATCACGAGCTTGTATTTTTCTTCAGTTGTGTGACCATTGTCTTAATTTCATTTCCATGCATTCTTGTCTTCCATTTCATTTTTAATCTGGACTGTTTCAGGAAGACTGTACTCTTTCATGTCTCCTTTAAAAAAAATCTAAAATACTATGCTTTGCAGAGATTGAGGATGCAGGCTAAGATTGCTTTTGATAGAGATATAGTGTGCCTACCTTATGTGTGACCACTTGCTGAACTTACAGTAAAATTTCAAATACATTTACAGTGTGGCTGTTTATATGCCAGGATTATAGCTTATTTAATTGTGTGCCTATGTACCAAGGCTACAGCACACCTCAGTTTTGTGAACCCTTGTATTAAGTGTATAATATACTTCTGTTTGTGCAATTGTGTGTCCCATGTGTTGGAACTGTAGCACGTTTTAGTGCATCTACCTTGTGCCTACCCAAAGGCTTGTGTGAAGACTTTGTGTGTTTCTTGCCACCAGCATGTTTCAGAAGGTGTGTGTTTATAAGCCATATAAAAAAAAATTTGTAACTCTCCCTGATTAAATAAAGGTAATGAATGCCTCATACGCTGAAAAAAGGCAAGCAGTGGTGCAAGCTGCAAGCCCACATGCCTGCATCGCTGTCTACTAACTCCTGGGACCACACAACATTGGGAATAAAAAGAAGCTTCCCTATCTCTGGGTTTAACTGTCTCACTGTATAACATAGCTTACTTTCAGTGAAACCATGAATTAATAGGGTGTATCATCCGATTCCTGTTAAAAATTAAAACTTGAAGTGACAGTGTATGACTACCTTCTTAAATGTGTGTACCCCCATACAGCGACTGTGGAATACTTTGATATAATTATGCTGTGTATGCCCACATATCAGAGCTATATCAAATCTCAGTGTGGGTACCTTATTTATGCCCATATGCCATTTCCACAGTTACATGGTTGTCCTGGTGTGTGTCCATATTTTATAGCTACAGTATATTTCAGTTTGTGTTCACATAATAGGGTTATGTGAAGAACTAACTTCCTGAATGCAGCCCTTCAGCTTTCTTACTTTTATTCCATAGTAATTGGCAGTTAAAACCTTATAGCCTAGCTTATTGCTGTGAGAATATTCCCAAACTCATTTCTGCAGTATACATTCCGAGTACACATTTTAAAGGCAAATACACATGCATATATTGCAACACGTTGATTATGGAAGATGTATATTTGTGTGTGTGTGTGTGTGTGTGTGTGTGTGTGTGTGTGTGTGTGTGTGTGTGTGTGTGTGTGTATATACATATACTTATAAATAAATATATATATTTCTATATTTATATATATAATTACGTAATTTAGCCCTTAATCCTTGTGACTGGGATTATGACTTTAAAAGGTCCAAAATGGGTAGCTGGGTAGCTGGCAAAGACAAGTAAAAAGAACAGACTCCAGATGATCATCCCACAAAGCAAAGAGCCCCCAAAGGGGTGTGTAACTCCTTGAAGCTTGCTTGGCAGAAGCCATTTTGTGTGCAGGACCAAAATTGGACAGAAGCTGTGAAATGCTACCAAGCGAAGGAGAATGTGTTGACTGCTCAGACCCAAAAGGAAAAAGAAAAACTTATTCATTGAGATTTCTCAGGGTGAGTGGGGGTGATAAATCCCATTATGCTTAAAAAGACTAATATAGCAGTGATTGCTTGGATATGGTAAGCCTCTTGATGACATTAAGCATGCTTTGAGTATACACTTGAAAGTCCCTAACTTTACAAAAAAAAAAAATTCAGAAATGCAGGTGTAGATATAGTTGTTTTTTGTGAAGTAAGTAGGTTTTGACCAGCTGATTTTTAAACTGGCTGTTTTGAGGAAAGTAGGCTATGTCCAGCTGTGCTAGCAAGACATCCACAGAAAATCAAATGGTAAGCGCCTTGAACTCATGTTGAGCAGAAATATCAGATGGTAAACATGTGCTTGCAGTGAAGCCAAAGCAGTAAGTACTTGAAGTAGAGCAGTAAAAGTATTTGAAATGCAGCTGAACAGAAAATTGTGTATTAATCAGATAATTGCTTCTTAATCATTTTTGAAAAGAGACATATGTGCCCTGTGAGTCATGAGTGGTTGCTAAAGAAACAAGTAAAACTACAAATAATCATCACTGAGGCATATCACTGCAGAGTTGACTTTTATTGCATGCCAAAGGATGCTTAAAAGAATGAGGCCACAGACTTGAATGCATGCAAGCTCCTGGAATTGGTGCAGACTGCTCATTTCAAAACCTTGGAGTCTTAAATAGCCCTTTCAAAGTGGGTTAATGTGTTTAAACATTTAAAAGAAAATTGTTCTTTTATGTTTTAAATCATGTTTTTGTATGTTACTGTAAGGTAAAACAGTTCTTCCACCTGCTAGAAAAACATATTACAGTAGATGACATTTTACTTTCACAATCTTACTGACTGTGTTTTTTTTTTCATTTTGCTGCATGGTTGACTTAGACCACTGTCTTGGACTGTGCAGCACTGATGTGGAATTTTTTTTCTCATTTCATTGCATTTACAGTTGGGATGGTGATCAGTGTCCTATTTTTGTTGTAAGTAGTGATGCAGGCACACAACTCCTTCACCATGCTTTTCTGTAATGCATAGTTTATGAGAAGATCCAGGAGTTGTGTGAAGTGATCATCCATTAAGATAAAGCTCTGTAACTTTTTTTCAGAAGGATGTGTTACAGATTTGAGTTACATCTTTATATTTTGTCTGTAAATACGTACATACAGTATTTTCCTTTTCTTCAGAGTTTTGCATAGCATGCATTAACAAACTAGAAGCTTATGTTGTTAATGGCATCACTGTAATAGTTGCACCCTTTTCTTCTGTTTAAGGTCACCTAGAAGTGGTTGCGTTATTACTGAACAATGGAGCTGAGATTACCTGCAGGGACAAAAAGGGGTACACACCACTCCATGCAGCTGCTTCAAATGGGCAAATTAATGTCATAAAACATCTCATTAATCTAGGCATTGAGGTAACTGGCACAACCAAAGGCTGTAGCTGTGTCACTTTGTGGGTTATAAAACATTATCTGCATTACTGATTGCTCTGTAATCACTCCCTTTATCCAAAATTACATGAATTTTCTTCCCACAGATTGATGAAGCAAATGTATATGGAAATACTGCACTTCACATAGGCTGCTACAACGGACAGGATGCCATAGTTAGTGAATTAATAGACTATGGTGCTAACGTAAACCAACCAAATGGCAAAGGTTTTACTCCTCTGCACTTTGCTGCTGCGTCAACCCATGGAGCTTTGTGCCTCGAGCTGTTGGTGAACAATGGAGCAGATGTAAACTTTCAGGTAAATTAATTAACCTTACTGCTTGTTGTGTTGGGCTCGTGGTGTACAACAGTTCATTGTTAACTGAGCCCATGTTATGAATGGCTAGTTCCACTGAGATTCATGAATCTGACGGGCATTTTCTTAGCTAGTAGAAATTGCTAGACAGGTTAGAGGTAGGTATCCAGATGAAGTAAAATAGTGCATGATTAAGTATTAGACATATATTCAGTTAAAAGTAGAAATAAAGTGCTGTATTTCATCTCAAGTGTGAGTACAGTCCAGCAGATGTTGTAATAACTCAACAAGTAAGCTGGTTCTCCACAGGTAAATCCTTAGCTTCTGGTACTGCACAGGCAAGTGAACACTTCTTCTGGTTATGAAGACCTCAATAGGGTTCAGTCTTTGTCTTGTAAATCCCTCTTTGAGAGTCAGATGCCTCTCTTAATTTGGGCTACAGGCCTTTCTTTTAACTGCACCTCAGCAGATGCTTTACATTTGAATAGTTGTTACAGGGTTTAATTACCACATTGTGTAATGGTCATGTGTATACCATGGCTGACTCTTTCAAGGGTTTAGTACCATAAGAAATAGCATGCAAGTACTTTACACAAGCAGAACATTTACTGTGCCACAGTGATCTTCCTTACAGTATAGAACTCCAGCTCTCAGTCCCATGCTAACTTGGATGGGTTAAAAGATTGAGGTGACCCATCCACATTTATGTTTTTATTGCCTGTGACCTATGTTTAACAATACCTTAAAAGGATGCAGAGGTAAAGCCCATCTACAGTGGATATAAAAAGATTACACATCCCTGTTAAAATGCCAGGCTTTTGTGATATAAAAAAATGAGACCACAATAAATCATTTCAAAACTTTTCCCACCTTTAATGTGACCTATAATGTGTACAGTTCAATTGAAAAACAAACAAATCTGTTAGGGGGGAAAATATAGAAAATAAAAAATGTACAATAAGCTGGTTGCATAAGTGTGCACACCCTTAAACTAATACTTTGTTGAAGCATCTTTTGATTTAATTACAGCATTCAGTCTTCTTGGGTAGGAGTCTGTCAGCATGGCACATCTTGACTTGGCAATATTTGCCCACTCTTCCTTGCAAAAGTGCTCCAGATCTGTCAGATTGTGAGGGCATCTCTTGTGCACAGACCTCTTTAGGTCACCCCACAGATTTTCTATTGGATTTAGGTCTGGGCTCTGGCTGGGCCATTCCAAAACTTTAATTTTCTTCTGGTGAAGCCATTCTTTTGTTGATTTGGAGATATGCTTGGGGTCATTGTTGTGTTGAAAGGTGAAGTTCCTCTTCATCTTCAGCTTTCTAGCAGACACCTGAAAGTGTTTTGGCCAAAAGTGACTGGTATTTGGAACTGTTCATAATTCCCTCCACCTTGACTAAAGCCCCAGTTCCAGCTGAAGAAAAGCAATCCCAAAGCATGATACTGCCACCACCATGCTTCACCGTGAGGATGGTGTTCTTTTGGTGATGCGAAGTGTTGTTTTTGCGCCAAACATACTTTTTGGAATTGTGGCCAAAAAGTTCAACCTTGATCTCATCAGGCCATAACACATTTTCCCACATGCTTTTGGGAGACCCGATGTATTTGTTTTGCAAATTTTAGTCGGACCTGGATGTTTTTCTGTGTAAGAAGAGGCTTCCGTCTTGCATCCCTACCCCATAGCCCAGACATATAGAGAATACGGAAGATTATTGTCACATGTAGTACACAACCAGTACTTACCAGAAATTCCTGCAGCTCCTTCAGTGTTGCTGTAGGTCTCTTGGCAGCTTCCATGACCAGTTTTTATCTTGTCTTTTCATCAATTTTGGAAGGACATCCAGTTCTTTGCAACTTCACTGTTGTCCCTTATTTTCTCCACTTTTTGATGACTGTCTTCACTGTGTTTCATGGTATATCCAGTGCTGTGGAAATTTTTTGTATCCTTTTCCTGACTGATACCTTTCAACAATGAGATCCCTTTGATGCTTTGTAAGCTGTCTTCTAACCATGTTTTTTTCTGTAGCAGGCAACTGAGTAAATATAAGGAAAATCCTACTAGGACGGCTGAACTTTAGGGTTAATCAGAGTCTCTTTGATTGATAGCAGGTGTGTACCCAAGAAGACTGAATGCTGTAATTAAATCAAAAGGTGCTTCAACAAAGTATTAGTTTTAACTGTGTGCACTGTTATGCAACAAGCTTATTGTACATTTTTTATATTTTCCCTTAACAGATTTGTTTGTTTTTCAATTGAATTGTACAGGTTATAGGCCACATTAAAGATGGAAAAAGTTTTGAAATGATTTATTGTAGTCTCATTTTTTATATCATAAAAACCTGGCATTTTAACAGGGGTGTGTAAACTATTTATATCCATTGTATGTAATTTGGTGTTGAAATCTCTTTGTGTAACCATTGCAGGAGTGCATTGTACGTTACCAGAGTATAGCTGCAAACCTGTAAGTAATATTATAGGGACATTAGTGTCCACATAATAGCCCTCTGGCATAATACGTGATTTGGGAATTGGTCTGCTTCCTGATTGGGCAGGAGACTTGGGTGTTCTTTACCACCTATCTCTTGAGATAGCATAGCCCTTAATTTGCACTGGTGTACCCAACAGAGAGGACCCTTATTTTCTTCGGACTTAAATCAACCTGTGGTAATACCATATTCCTTTTTCCATTTCTAGAATCCTGTGTATTGACACCATGTGTTATGAGGTTCTTTGTTTGCAAAGGCATCAGATTTTGATGGTTTTCTGGATAGGTGGAATGTCCGAGAATTTTGATTTCCTTTGAAATTCTAGTTTGTAATGTTTTTTTTAGAATCTACAGGACTTAGTTGTTCTGAGTAATGCCTTCGGATTTCTGTGTTACGGTAAAAAAAAGTTGGAGGATTGAGAATGTTTGGTTTGGGAATGGTTTTTGTATGCATGGTAGGGGGACCGTATACCTCTAAACTGCTTTGTTCAAAAATTCTAGACAAAGCCAAAAAAATGGAGTGGCGCAGTGGCCAAAAATCTGCACTATATTTTAAATGTTACTGTAATTCACTTTAAAGTGAATAGAACAACAGGTATTGCATATACGTGCATTTTCAGAAGAAGTAAATAGAAATAGAGCCATAAATATCTGGCATTGCCTGTCTGTAATTCTTAGTGATTTACCAAAAAATCAAGAAATGTATGATGTGCTAGTGAAAAATACATAAAATCATAAACATTTGAGGTTGGGGGGTGGGGGCTAGTCAAGTCATTCCTTCACAGGTGGGATTTCATTTGTAATCTAAACATAAGTAGGTCATTAGTGATACTTATGTTTTCAGGAAAGGTGTTCACACGTCCACAATTTTTATATTACAGGCTTATTTTACCCACTTTTAAGTGGTGCTTTAGTTTCTGTTTCTAGACCTCTTTTTAGACTGAAAAGTTTCTGTTACTCCCAAAGTTGAGGATGCTGACATAATACTAAATTTGTTTACCTTTGATTCTTCCATGAGCCATTATGGAGACATTAGACCTATAAAATGCCTGTCTATACAACCATATAGCCAAAGAGGACAAGAGTTCTTAAGATTCAAAACAGTGGGCACTTATTACCAGTTCACCTCCATGCTTTTCAGCTTGTCTGCTGCATCCAGCTTATTTACAGATTGACTGCAGTTGTCTTCTTTTACAGGATAGAGGACACTCACATTTACCCCTTCCTTGCTGATTACCTCAGCCAGTCAGTAAATAGAAAGGGTTTTAGGGATCACAGTACACTGATTCTGGGCTGTAGAGCTGTCTTTAAACCACAAAAAGTCCTGGTTGAAACCAAGTCAGAACAACTTTCTGGGTAATTTCCTGGGTACAGACGTGGGAGAAAGCTTTCCTACCTTCAGCCAAAATCCTGTTCCTGACTTAGTGTTGTATTTCAGAAAAAAATTGCCACTTGGAGGAATTTCTGCAAAGTCATGGGGGTATATGGCTCTGGCAAGGTTGCATGTGTGAAAGCTGTAGTGCAATCTTCGAAACAGGTGATGCCAGCACGCGCACACATTCCAAACCAACATTCCCCTGCTACCCCACTTCAAGAAGGGTGAAAAAGAAATATCTTTAAATCTAAGATTTTCTTTCAAGGTAGTGCCATTGTTTCTGATTTTCACAGCAAACACATTGGACTGTGTTTGGGGAGCCCATGTGTGTGAGCTGAGAGTGCATGTGGATTTGGGGCAGGAACTTCAGAAAAGGACGTATCATCATCTAAGAGATTACACTTATCCATGCCAGTAAAGCATTCTGACATATTTGACAGAAGAGAACCTTGAAAATTGTGACAAATGATACCGTAGCATTATGGTATGTAAATAATATGGTATGTAAACAAGCAAAGGGGAATGCATTCTTCTGTACTATGTAGGCTAGCTGTTTAAGTTCATGTTTACAAACTTTATACTTCATGTATATTGCCATATATCATATACGCTAAGCAACATTACATAAATTATTCAGTTCCTGCCCTTTTATTCCTAAATGGGGTGTAGAAAGGATCTGAGTATCATAAGGAACTCCTGGATATTTTCAACAAGGCTGGCTGTGTTATTATGAAACTCATTGTTAAACACAGTGATATACAGATTGAATTGTTGTCTAGAGAGTTTGACAGTTTGATCAGTTCAGTCACTAATGTTATCTTATTTGACCATTATGAGACTAATTATTTTAATATTTTCAAGAAAATAGACAATGTATGTAATGATATTTTACAACGGAAACTCAACAAATTTAGAAGAGATATGTCTGAATGTAATAATGGTATGGCCTATCCAACACCCCTCCCCCCAGCAGTAGTAACTCTCGCTGGTGGACATTTTCAATAGACCAGTAGTACGTCAACAGGAAATTTTGACTGCAGAAACTTTAAATGATTTTCCTAATAGGTCGATCCCTTTAGAGTAGGAACAAGTCCTGAGGTCAGAGAGACTGCACAACAAGGGAACACCAAACAATTTATACACCGAAGACAGAAGAGAGTCTTACCAGACAAGGGGCCAAACCCAAGAGAATTTACAAGAAGAACAAGAAACACTAACGGTCATTCCTGTTACATATGGGGCCAACACCAAGGACTTTTGCACCACCACTCTTCCAGTACTGGTAAAAAAAAACTCATTGAATGACTTCACTATATACAGCTTTACACATACACCGGTAAATGTAAAGCATGCATACCTTTTATCTAAAGGGCTGAGTTTTATACCAGCCAGACAGGCTAATATTCTTATTGATTTTAAACTGTACATCCAGAAATTGAATCCTGCATTGTAGTTCACACAGAATGTATCCAGTGGAAATGTTAAAACTATTTGTAGGAGTAGTGTGTTTAATCTTCCATTAAAGAATTCTGTTACGATGTATGAGAGACTGTGTGAATATGCGATTAGACATTTATGTTTTCAACCATTAAGGAACAAATATTTTAACATGACAACTAGTGAAGTTGCTTTACTCAAAGATATTTGGCAAGATAGAGAACTGAGAGTTATGAAACTGGACAAGGGAGGTAGAGTGGTGATTATGCAGTAATAGATTGATGGCATCACTTTTGTCTGATAAAAATTTAGCGGTATCTAGGAACAACATTTTCATTGCTTACGCTAAAATTGATACCACATTGTTTTATATGCTCATGCAGTTATAGCCAGTGTATTCGGCATCCCTAAGCTATGTAAAAACATTTCTAACCCCTGCGACCCCTTGTTGATGCAAAAAGTTTAAAAACACAGTATATTGCTAAATATATCTACCATCCTGTGAAAGAATTGGTTGACACCATTCCACAACTATGTAGGGATTCATGGCAATTCCAAGAAAAAAATGAACACCTTAAATTTTGATGAGAATTTTATTTTTGTTACAGTAGACATTAATAACCTTTACTCTGTCATCACCATAGAGTTAACCTGGTTCGAGGATGTGTTGGTGGACCTTTGAAAGGTGCATTCTGATAATGTCAATGTCATCACTACATTAATGGAGCTGGTGTTAATAAATAATTTTTTTTTGAAGGTCATTACTTTAGGCAAGTCCCTGGGGTGGCTATGGGGACTGCTTGTGCCCCTAGTTTTGCGAACCTAGTTATGGCCAAAATGGGAGAGAGAGTATATTTTTAATAGTGTTTTTCAATAATGGTGGGCTTTTTATACGTGTTATTTGGATGACATTTGTATTTTATGTACTGACTCTGAAAAGAGACTGGTTGAATTTTTCAACTATATTAATAGTGCAGTACCATTCTTAAAATTTTCATGGTTTTATAATAAGGAGAACATTTACTTCTTAGATGTGGAAATAACTAAGATTTTAAAGTACAGGGCTTTTTTTTTGCTAATTATTTATCAAAAACCCACTTTTTCTAATACATATCTGGATTTCACGATTTGGCATCTTTTACATCAGAAAAAGGCTGTGGTTAAATGCCAACTCATGAGAATGGCAAGGATGATTATGGATACCCAAGCTTTCCTTAAAGAATGAGATAATGTTTTGGAAATGTTTTCCAGGAGAGGCTATCGTAAAGCATTTTAAGAAAAAATTAAGGAAGAATTTATTACAAAAGGCAGGTAAGTTTTTATTAATCCATTGTGGAGGTTAATAATGTACCTGTTGACTCTCGTACAGATAATGGTGAGGTGGGCCCCACCTTTAGCAAAACTTTGAGAATGCAGGACATTAATCACCATAAGTTATTTATCACTGCATATAACTTGCATAGTCAGGTCATTTTCAGTTGTCTTAAAAAGAATTGGATAATTCCGTTTTGCTGTCCTGTGGCACTAGATATGCTCCTCAACGTGTAGCATAATGTTGAATCTCTGGTTAAGGGCTTCCAATGCCGATACCTGTAATAACCCTAATGTGCCCTTCTAGGTTAGTGGACATTCCCTGTAGTTAAGATATTTAATGCTACACATGCCTTTGTGTCCACAGTAGTGAGCATATCTTGAATTCATTGTGATTCTGATTGTGTGTGACAGAGTTTGAGTAAGTCACTTATTGTATTCCTGTTCACTAGAAATGGTGCACAGTTTGCTGGTTTGTGAGTTGTTGGAACATCTGGTTCTGTCTGTACCTCCTGTGTTATTGTTATGCGTAAAATTGAAAGCACTGTCTCTGACAGAGGCTCCCAACATGTATCTGTGTTGCTGCTCATGTTATCATTCTTATATTGTCTCCCATCACTTATATCATGAATTTTGGTATTCATAATGGCTATGTGCTGCCTCAGACCACTGCCGTTTGTGTTTGAATCATCCTGCCATTTTCAGCTTTTTCATTTGCATAATTTGTTACTGATTTGCATGGGGCTCCTCATCTGCATATTCTTATACTCTTAGTGTGCACTGTATTGGCCATTGTACATCCATGCTCTCTGTGTTTTAGGATCGCCCGTACCATGCACAGTGGCCACTACTGTTGCTAATTATTTTTTTGTTTTACTTTGCCCCAACTGCCTGCTGTTCATCAGACCTACTAGTTAATTTGCCTATTCATTCCTCATCAGCGGCACATGGTTTGACCAGCATTTAGGTTGCCATCAGGGAGGTTTGTGAATTTTTCGTATTTTTTAGCCATAATGTCCCCATGCACACTAGGCTGAGCATGCGGTAGCTGAATCAGAGTGGCCTGACTATGAAGGGCAACCCCTAATTTCCACAAGGGGTATATCCTTCAGACAGCCTCACATTTACCCCCTTGAAGCATGGGAGGTGGTTTCCCTGGCCATTAACCAGGTAGTTGCACCTACCCAATGTTCCCCTTCAGTGTGCGCAACCCTCCCCTTTTGGAAGAGATGAATGGGCCACGCCCTTCACTTCTCTCCTTCACTGCCTGGCTTCTCCAGCGCTGTGGATTGTAATCGAACCTGTGATGTCTGGATCAAAGACAGTGCTCCATCCTGTTGTGTCACAGAGACTGACTACTTGTGCTAATTATATTAAAGCTGTGCACTCACCTCTGTGAATCCCAGACAGAGGACTTAAGTTTGTTGCTTAATATGTTAAGAATATGTCAGTCATTTGTAGAAGGCAAATTGAGGATGGTCATTCAGTTAACAGTATAATGATGGTATACAGTAAATACAGACAGAAGCTGTTCATTTAATGGTAACTTTAATAAGTTGCATTTTAGTACTTGACATTGTCATCAGGTGTTCTTAATTTAACATCATGAAATTGTGTACTTCCATTTAGAAAATATAGTAGTGCTCAGAACGATGCTCATTTTCAGAAAGGTCTTCAGATTTATTTTCAGTGTCATCTGCCACCCTGGAAGTATTCATTATTTCAGTATTATCTCCAGTACTTGTCACTTAACAGAGTAATACTGTGTAACCAGTATAAGAATGTGTATCTGTTGTTTTACAGAGTAAAGATGGCAAGAGCCCACTGCACATGACAGCTGTCCATGGAAGGTTTACACGGTCTCAAACTCTTATTCAGAATGGTAAGGGAAAATTGTAGTAGTGCCAAGTAAATGTAAATATTTTCTCAGTTATTGATAGTTGTATGTATTTGTATTTATTAATTACATGATTTTTTTTCTGTGTAGAAATTTGTCTTTGATTTGCCTTTTGATCCCTGTAACTGTAACATTCACTTGTTTTCCTTCCCTTAGACATGCTTATAAAGATTTTGCTGTAACATATGCAATTGCATGTTATAGGTGATATCAGCATACTAGGCAGAAGGTCAGGGAGTGACCCAGGCATTTGGAGACAGGTGAGTTTGGTAGTGGTTCAGTGAAACATTCCATAATGTTAATCTGAAGGAAGGCAGTTGTATTCTAGGGAGAGGGTGAGCTAGACATGGTTTTTAAGCAAGGCATGTCTTGCCTAGTAAATCTGATTGTAGGTATTTATTTATTTGTATGTTTGCTGGGACTTGGAAACTAGATGTAGGAAGTTAGGGTGGTGTCATGTTTATTAATTTTATCTTTAACTGGGTAAACACACTGGCCAAGTTATCCTTTTTCAGGTGCATCTCAGGAACACTGTCTGGTTAAGTGACTTAGTCATAGTCGCACAGTAGGCAATAGAGATGAAAGGAATCAAGCAAAACCTTTACTTTTGACTACAGGAAGTACTTCGTTAACAGATCAGAACGGTGCTTAACAAGTCTGTCTTTTCCCTGATTTTGGAGTGTAGTGACAACACACTGTGCACTGCAAGAGTATTACAGATTATATTGATAATATCTAGAATAGGCTTGAAATTAAGTACAGAAAGAAGAGAAATATGTTGCACTTTGTAAGAGTTTTGACTAAAAGCCAAGTAAAGTAGATTGCTTAGAGCAGTGATGGCGAACCTTTTGGGTTCGACGTGTCAAAAATTCAGAAATTGCCTAACTTGACAATGCTTGCATGTTACCCCCCCCCCCCCAAAAAAAAATAAATAAATAAATAAAACACCATGTCTCTTAATACATCAGGGATAAATCTCAACAGAATCAGGGACAAATCTAGAAGTAAGACACATGGACAGTTTTAACTACTAGTGCTATTAATTTGAGACACTGACGAAAAAAAAACAAACATGAATTAGTATACATTTTCTGAAGTAAAATGAGTCTTTAAATCTAATTATTGTCATTCTTGAGTGTAAAAAGTTCCCAGTTTTAGCAGGGATTAAGAAGGGACAGTTAAGAGGAATGTAAAAGAGCACCCTCCTAGAATTGCAGACAACTTGCCCTTTGCAGAAGAGTAACTACAAAGAGAAAACATGTCAGCACTCTCCTTTGCAACCTCTATCGAGAAAGTATACTGAAACTTCGTTACCTCTACAGCAGTGTTGTTGAACTGGCTCCTGGCACAAGATAATTCAGGTGCACTTCACACAAGCAACAACGGCAAAAACAGTTTCTTTGATAACTCTGGCTTTGGTGAACAGCTGGTGTATCACCCAAAATGCAGTGGTGTGTCACCTTTGACATGGGTGTCATAGGTTCTCCATCACTGGCTTAGAGTGATACATGATGATATGTGAAGGAATGTTACTGATGTTATTGAAAGGGTTGATAACAATACATATAATTTTTAGTATTATAGTTGGAGTTTGTGTGGTAAAAGAATATGGGAGACACTGAGCATATGGGTGGGTAGAAGGAGGGGGCGGGAGGACAGACAAAGTCAGAAGCATTGCAGTGGCTTTTGGGGTGTAATGTGTGGAAAAAGTGAAGGATTATAAGCATTAATTTAGTAGCTGGGAGTTGTAGGATAATCCACTATTAATAGTTCCATTAGGATCTGGGCCTAGAATTTGTGGATACAGTTTGACTAAGCACTCATATGGTGGACTGGATACTCTAAATTGGCCATAGGTATGTGTGTGCATGAGCTACCACAGCAGGGCTAGCCGCCAGGTGGTATATAAACTTTTGCTCTAGATGATTATCACTGTTGAAGTGATACCCTGAACCCATGTGCAGAAATGGGGAAACTGGGATTGTGAATCGATGGATGAATTGCTATTTAAATATAAAGTAATTCACTAATTACTAAAATTTACTCAGAATGATGAGGATTGTTAACTGTTAGGTAGATAGTACATAAATATTCCTTCACAGTATGAGTTAGTTATTGCAATTTTTCCTCACTTTTACAAACATTTGCAAGTTGATAAAGCAGTCAGCTGTGGATAAGTGTTTGAGGAAGAAGAATTTGGCAGAAGAGGAGAAGACCACTATTCTACACAGGAAGGTGAGACTGGTGAATAGAGCAAAAATATAGAGTATACATGAACTGGAAGGGAGAGCGTGTTAGGAAGGAAGGGGTACTATGTAAGGGGCAGACAGAAGGTGCTGGGGGCAGCTGATGATCAGCTAAGAACAGTAAAAGTAAATAAATAAGTAAATAAAATTAAAAAAAGCATCTACCTGCTTTTAAAACTGTAGGCAACATTCCTAACAATATTTTATTTAAAGGGAAGTTTTGGAATACTTCTGATATGAAACTTAATGATGTTACTCTAATCTGTGGCTAACATATTTGCCTTTATTAAATATTATGTCACTTGTTTGTTCTGGAGTAGAAGAAAATAATGCATACCCAAAGCCAGTGACTAAGCTTGACATTAGACTTGAATTATTTTTAATTTAAATTGTTTCTGGTGAATTAAACGAGTTGCCTTTTCTTTTCTTTTATATATATATATATATATATATATATATATATATATATATATATATATATGTATATATAAATATATACAGGTGGTGAAATTGATTGCGTTGATAAGGACGGCAATACACCTTTGCATGTAGCTGCACGATACGGACATGAACTACTGATTAACACCTTGATAACCAACGGAGCTGACACTGCCAAGTAAGTTACAGCTTGACTTAATGAATTTATTTTTGATGTCAACCACATCATACTTTGTAAAGTTTTAGCCCCCCCCCCCAATATGTTAATAGTTTTTTTGTTTTGTGTAAATTCGTAGATTGGGGAATGTATATGCAAGGCAACTGAATTTCAGTAGACTAAGCATTTAGTAGTAGTATAATGAATGTGGAGATTTAGAATTGCCTGAGCACTGAAAGAAATTATTTTCTGTTAATGCTTGGAGATTTTTTAATGCTTGTCTTAAGTACTAGTTAAACTAAAGAGTATTTTAATTTAAAGTTTTTCTGTAGTGTATCTTCCCAGAACAGTTTACTATGACTTACCCGAATGGCAGTCAGTTGATCATCTGATGGTCGAAGTCACGGTTTGCAAGAGGCACTTAATCGACCCCCGGTGTGTCAACTACATATGGTCAAATCGCATGGTGCACTTGACCATTTGATAATCGATGTACCCACGCTGTGAACGGAGGTTGTGCTGCAGTGAGGAACAGGGAATTATCCCATTTCCTCACTGTAGTGCGATCTTAGAGTTGGTATGTTTAATATGCAGGGGGTGTGGGGGGGTGCAGGGGGCAAAGCCCCCCTGCAAAATAGTAGAATTTAACGTGCTGTTGAGTATAGAGTTCAACAGTACGTTAATGTGCATAGCAGGAGGTGACTGATGTCACCTTCTGCTGTGTCGAATACATAGAACGATGTATTCATTTTCGTTTTAGTTTACTATTTGGGATTTTGAATTTGATATTTAGAGTCCACGTTATACACGTACGACTCAAGTTTATTTGAAGTTTCCATAGTAAACCTCCACAGCTGACTGGACTGTCGGTTTAGATTGATTGTTTTAAACACCCTTATTAAGTTATCACTCAAGACACAGGCGAACATTCGTTACCAGAAAAGAAAAGAAACCATATTAACATTTTTCCATTTGCAAACATTGTACATCAGATATCTTTCCTTTCTTTATAACTGTCATCAGTCCCAACATTATATAAATTGCTGAATTCCTTAAACTTCATTCCTCATCCTAAATATTATATATGTATTGTTCCTACAATTTCCATTTATTTTTATGTAATTTGCTCCTGTACTTTTCTAAAGATCCCTCTTCCAGTTTTTTATTTCTTTTATAATATTTGAAAACTTCATATACAGTTGGTTTATACTTTGATTTCCATTTTCTAGTAATTGCTTTTTTGACAGCCAACAGAATTAAATTTACTAGGGCCTTAATATATCTAGGCAATTCATAGACTGTATCCCACCTCAAAAGGATAATTTCCTTAGTTACACCCGTTTGCTCACCCAATATTTCTGACAGAGTACTCTGTAGGGAATTTTTAAAATCTGCCATAACATATGTTCCCAGTTACCTCTTTCTTACCAGTTACACTTTCAACATTTCCTGTCTACCTCAGTAAAAAATCTTTGAAGTCTGCTCGAGATATAAAAAATACCTTTGCAGATGGTTCTAAACAAAGATTGTAAACCTTCTCTACTTTGTTGCATACTTGGCAGCCGTACATATATCTTCCCATTGTTCTCTTATAAATTGATTTTCCATTCTCTCTTTACAGTCTTTTCTAACCTCCTGTAATTGATTCTTATGGTTATCATGTGATATTTTACATGCCCTACAAATTATCCCATTTTTAACAGCAGCTTATGTTCTAGATATGACTAAAAACTCTTCCAGAGCAGGTCTATCACTTAACATTCTCCTATCCCTTTTTGTTTGCCTCTTCTCTGATATCAGTCCTTAGTAGGAAAGGCAGTCACTAGCCTGAAGTCCAAGTATATTTTTGACATCACACTATATTACCTTTCCCTGTCTAGTTATTTGATCCCAATACATTGGTTCTTATGCCAGTTTTCACCAGTAAATTCCAGCCCCCCCTTGCTTATTCTGTGTACACCTAATTGCAGTCATTCATCTTGACAGCATCTCCATTCTCCATTTTCATGTTAGCTTAGTTCTTGGGATACTTTCTGCTACTTTATTATTATAATATTGGGTCTATATTAGAATCTCAACCTCTTAGCTTGTCGAACGCCGAAAAGTCGACAGCTAAACGGCGAAAGCTTAAAATTGCAAAAGGCAGCTTACGGGAAAAATTCACTTGGCTGTCGCAAATTAAAATAAACTTTCAAACCCTTACAGAGTGGGGTGCTTTGCCCACAAGACCCCCCGATGCGGGGGGCTGTGCCTCTCACAACCCCCCATCTAAATATACCAACTCCGAGATCACTCTACATCGGGGAAAGGGCAAATTCCCAGTAACGGCCAAGCGAATTCTTCCCCAATAAAAACATTTGATTAAGTGGCTGCTTGCGATTTTACACTTTCGCCGTTTATCTGTTGACATTTTGGCGTTTGACAAGCTAAGGTTCATAGGTAGGTACTAGGCTATCGGCCCTGGGGCCTATACAAGCCCGGTCAAAAAGGTACCCTGGCTTTTGCCACCCAAGAAAATAATTTTCCTGTGCCACTGTTGAGCAGAGCCACAGAGGTGATCCCCGGGGTGAATTTCCTATTTCCCATCCAATCATCAAGATTTTTCTTGAGTGCTAATGAGGAGCTTTGTTTGATATAGATAGGTAGTTTATTCCAGAGTATGGGAAGTCTCTGGGACAGGAATCTATCCCTTCATCATGTTCTGTTTAACATGTTCTGTTTAATGTGGTGACAGGGTTTAGGTCCCTAGAGCGTGTAGCTCTGAGGGATTGGGATTTCTTTAAGTGGAGCATGTCCAACAGCTCTGGGTTTGACATAGCTTTGTATGTTAGGCAGAGATCACCTCTGAGTAGGCGATATGTGACGGAGTAAAGCTGGAGTTTTGTGAGACAGTCTGCATAGGGAATCTGTTTGAGGCCGGTAATCTTCTTTGTGAGTTATTTCTGCGGTCTTTCCAGTTGTTGTAGATGTCTTGTGAGGTACATACCAAAAGGGGCATTGTACTCTATAATGGGTCTAATGAGTGATGAGTAGAGGGGAACAATGACCTCTTTTTTTCTGGATGAGAAACCTTTTGTGATGAGGTGTGCCACATAGAAAGATTTCCTGACTACTGTGGCGATGTGATTATCAAAGAGAGACTACTGTCCACCTGTGTCCCAAGGTCTCATCACACTTTCAGTGTTAAGTATACTACCGCCTATGTTGTAGTTCATGGGTACAGAGTTTTTACCAAAGGGGATGACAATGCACTTTTTGGCATTGAGCTTGAGGCCATGGCTTTGACACCAGGCATCTGTCTCAGTGAGGCCCTTTTGTAGGATGTCCACATCATTAGGAGCTTCGATTATGGCTCCTAGTTTGCAGTCATCTGTGAACTTCATTAGCCAAAGACCTTCTGTGTTAGCCTGTACTTCAGAGAAGTAGATTCCAAACAGGAGAAGAACCAGGACTGAACCCTGTGGTACTCCACTTGTCACTGGTCTGAAGTTGGATTTGGAGTCTGCTACTTTCACACTGTGGGTTCTGTCAGTGAGCCAGTTGGCAGTCCATCTTGTGACATAGGGATTTATACCTAGTTTAGTGAGTTTATCTATAATTCCAGAGTGGGGGATGGTGTCAAAAGCCTTGGCAAGATCTAGATATGCTGTGTGAACCACCTTACCCTTTTCTATGGCTTTGGTGACTGTTTCAAAGAAGTCTCTCAGGTTTAGGAGACATGATCTGCCTTTTACAAACCTGAACTGGGTGGGATCCAGAGTTTGGAGATTACCAATATCTTTGTTTATAAGTTCCATGATGATACGTTCCATGGCCTTGCAGACCAGGCTCGTCAGGCTAATGGGACGGTAGTTCCCAGGGTCCGTGGTGACTCCCCCCTTGTGGAGTGGGATAATCGTTGCTGTGCGCCATTCAGCAGGCGCAAAGCCTGAGGTGAGGCTATGATTGAACATGGTACTTAGGTGGGGTGCCAGTTTGTTCTGTAGTTCGTGTAGAACGCAGCCTGGGATTTTGTCTGGTCTGTGTTCTTGGCTTTGGAGAGTGTGGTTTTTACTTGTGCAGCCATGATTACAGGAACTTTGCATTCTTCTGGTATAGAGATGGACTCTTTAGGGGGTGAGAGGGGGTAGAGTTAGCACTGAACCTATCTGCCAGAATGTTGGCAGTATCAGTTGGGTCTGTATATTTAGTGCCATTGTGCTGTAACTCAAAGCAGATCTGAGTGTTGCCATTGAGATTCTTAACATAGCTATAGAATGCTTTGTGGTTGTCTTTAGAATCAGTGGCGATTTTGTTTTCATAACTAGCTTTAGAGGATTTTACCAGGGATCGCAGCTTCTTACTGAGGCTGACCAGGGAGCTCCTCCACTCATGGGATTTTACTCTCTTTTGCAACAGTTTCTTCCTTCTGTTGTACAGTTTATTTATGGCAGGGGACCACCAGACTGGCTTCCTTTTTTGGAGGATAGTGTCTTGGTTCTGTTTGGGATAGCATGATCCATGCAGTCATGTAAGTGCTTATAAAGTGCAATTGTGTAGGATTCAGTAGTCGTAACTGTATTGTCCATCTGCATGGGTGTCATGAAGTTCACCACTTCTGTCTTAAGAAGCATGAAGTTGGCTTTGGAGAAATTTTTTACCATGGTTTCCTTAATGGGGGGTGGAGGCAGGATGTGGATATCTAGGGTAATTAGATTCTGGTCGGAGCGGACCAATGAGGCATTGACTTCAGGTGTGTTGTTGCCCCTGGTGGGGGTTTGGATAAGTTGATCCAGGGCATTGGAGTTTATGAATTCCAGAAAGCGTTGAGCGAAGGAGTTGGTACATGAGTAGTTTTCCCAGTTAATGGTGGGGTAGTTGAATTGCCCATTATTAGGGTGTTTGGTTGAACCCTAATATTTTCCAGTACATCAAGAAAAGAGGAGTGGGAATCCTGGGGCATGGTAGGGGATCTGTAGCAAGCTACAATTTGGATTGCAGTTTTTCCCAGAGTTAGTTGCACTTGGATAACTAAGGCTGCATTATGCTGAGCAACTAGCCTGGAGGTGTGAATATCCTTAATGAATATGGACACACCACCGCCTTTGGTGTTCCGGTCCAGGTTACATGGCCGAAAAGTGTGGTATGAGTTATAACCTGGTAGTGCAGGGGTGCTCTCTGGAGCCTTGAACCAGGTCTCAGTCACTGCACAGATATCGATGTTCTCCATTTTAAGGAGTGCCTCGATTTAGACATCTAGCATTGAGTAGCATCACCCTCAGTTTTTGCTTGCCTGTTCCTGTTATGGTGTTGAATTTGTCATTTGAACCTTGCCTAAAAAAGGCAGTATAGGGGAGGCAAGAACCTTAGCCAGTGTCTGGAATCCCAGGGGTGACAGGTGCAGGCCATCTCTGGCAAAGCATTGTGGTCTGTCGACCATGTCATCCCAGGCAAACAGATACTGGATCCCTTTAGAATGGCACCAGAAGCTTAGCCAATTGTTGAAGTCAATCATTTTGTCCATGTACTACGGCATCATTCTGGGTGATGGCAGAATGCTACTCAGGGCTAGGGTCATACCTGCCTGGGCTACAAGATTGGAGAGCTCTTCCATGTCTCTTTTCATGTAGTCCAGGGAGGTACGTCTCAGGTTGTTCACACCAACATGGACAATGACAGAGTCATATTTGTACTTTTTGTGGAGTGACCTGAGTGCGTGGGTTATGTGGCAGATCCTGGCACCCGACAGACAGCTGACAGTAACCTTCTCCTTGTTTAGCCTGGTGAGTGGGGCATCAGTGTGCCTGACTATAGAGTCGCCTATGACTAGTGTGTTGGGTACATTGTTTTACCTTATTGACTGTGGTTGAGTGGCACACTGAGTCTGCGGGCTATGTGTCATTTGGGTTGTGTTGGGGGGTGGAGGTTGCTTACAGTTCAGCTTTGGAGGTCTCTATTGCTTGAGCAGATTATTCTTGAGAGCCTCCGTGAATGTTTTTATGTGTGGATTTTGGTGGTGTAGATTTAGTGAGACTATGTGATGAGTGTGGTGTGTTGCAAGTGTTTACCTTCTCCTCTTGACTGTCAAGTTCAGTTTTGATTGGAGAGAGCTTTATGGTAGTGCTGGGTGGTAGGAGGAGAGGGTTGTCTGTGTACATGAGGCAATTTCTACATTGCCCCAAGATGCCCAGATTCATCAGATAGACAGGAAAGAACACTGGGAGCTGACCCTTGGACATGACTGAATAAAAAAACTATTTTCCTCTAGATAAGTGAGGAAAGTGAGTAAAAGAGCTGTTTTTCTCTAAGCAAGTGAGGAAAGTAAGTACCAAAACTGTTTTCCTCTAGGTAATGAGGATGGTTGAGTGCTGTAGTAATTAGGTTATTTAGTGCTTACAAGTTCTGAACAAGTGCTGATCACGAATAAGGAAATTCAAGTGCTAAACGTAAGAATCTGTATCTGGACTAAACTAGTTACAGGAAAGGGGGGAAACCAGTGCAAATGGGGCTTTTTAATCAGAATGTTGAGAGAGATGGAAAAACTGCCCAAACGGCCAATAACTACAATTTCTGGGCCAGAACCACTCCTTATGTGGTAGATAGGTTAACTAGTGCTTACCACTCCCACTGATAAGCTAGAAGGATTCCCTCCAACAGAAAGCTTGGGGGGGCTCAGAAGCTTAAACACAGTCCTGGATACAGCAAATATGAATCTGGACTACACTAGTTAGAGGAAAGGAATTTTATATATATATATATATATATATATATATATATATATATATATATATATATATATATATATATATATATTTATTTATTTTATTTATTTATTGCAGTTGGTTTACCAGGATAGTCCATTGGGCCGTAAGAACCCGTTTTCAATGGAGTCCTGGGAGAAAAGCTCAAAACAAAATATACATTCAACATTTGACAGTGACAATGTAGGTACAGACAGTTATTAATAGTATGAAGGCAGACTAAGAGTAAAACTTATCGATTATGGAATATCAGTAATAACAGTAAATACTTTGAGATGAGACATACTAGTTAGTGGAACAAGTGTAAACATTAATACAGATTAGAGAACAAACAAAGTAAACTGATTAAAGTAAGATATTGTACAGAATGATATTAGGTAATGTTAGTTATGTAGGGTGGGAGCAAGAGCATTCCCACTGTGATGCTAGATGTAAGAAAAGAGACTTTTTGAAGGTATATATATCGTGTATATATATATATATATATATATATATATATATATATATATATATATATATATCGTGTATATATATATATCATATATATATATATATATATATATATATATATATATATATATATATCTATATATATATATATATATATATATATATATATATATATATATATATATATATACAGAAAAGTAGCTAAACCAGCAGTCAAAACAATTCAAATGCAGTGCAAGCTAGCACACTTGAGTATGTAGCAATGTTAGACCAAACAGTTTAAAAAATGCAATTAAATTAAAAATGACTAAAAACAATGCAGAAGGAGTCTATTCGGTAGAATGAGCTAAAGAGATGGGACTGGGGGGAGTGTCCCAGATCAAATCTACAGTGGGGGCAGGCAACTGCAAAAACCTCCAAATTTAAACAACAACACAGGAATAGGGAGGGTGGGAATGGGAAAACCAACACCTTCAGCAGAAATCTGAAAAACTATACAGTGAAGCAAAAATAATGGTGCACAACTCTAAGTCAGCCAGCAATGATATAAAATTAGTCAAACAACAATTACCAGTACACAACTCTAAAGTGCCAGAAAAATATACTCAGCTCTGTACATCTCCAGATAGTTTGAAGAGCACTCTTTCAGGACACAGGAAGGCTCTATCAATGATATGCAGACTTTTTTACTAAGAGGGTCTAACTTTATGCAAATAAGCGGTCAAGCTTATAATATAGACCCATAATACTCTGTATGGCTGTTATTCTGCTTAGGGAGCTGCATCCAAAATCCCACTCTGTCCGTATTTCTTGAATATCCCCCATTTCTTCATCATCCTTTTCTACTTATTATAACCATCTGTTTGTGTTATGTATATGAACCTTAACTATGTAGCTGTAATATATCCCTTCAAATCAGGTAATATTGAACTTCCTTGTTTTATTAGAAGGATCAACTTATCCCACTTAACTCTTGCCCTGTTCCCCTCCCAGATAAATTCCTTATTAATTATTCTCTACAACCATTCCTCTGGTTGATAAAAATATGCCTATCTGTACATAAAACTAAAGGGGTTAAAACATTTTTTACTGCTTGTATTTTACTGTCCATATCCGTGAGCAAAAGCTTCCACTTTCTCGGTTGTTGTTTGTTTAGTCTTTTTTTCACATATCCTTTGCTGACATAACAGAATCCTTTTTTAATCCATGCTCTTAAATACTCTTTTTTAATCCATGCTCTTAAATACTTCATCTTCTTGTGTCACCATAAATATGGGAACTGCTGAACCAATTTGTGTGTGAGTAAATAATTTAAGCTATAGCTTTTGTTTTACCTTCATTAATTGTCCTACCCCAAAAAGACCTGAAACTGTCTCAAAATGTTCTACAACACTGAGATGTCCTTTTCTGCATATAACCTGTATAAAATAATGTCATCTTTAAATAAGTCCAGTTTTTCTTGATTACAATACCAATTGTATACTTGCATTTCTGAGTCCTGTATTTTCCTTCCCAGTGACTCGAAATATAAAGCAAATGATGAAGGGGAAAGAAGACTTCCATGCCTGGCTTCTTTGTTCATATACAACTTATCAGAGAGGGACAGTCCCACTTAAATTGTTGCCTGCAATCACTGCATAATCATTCATTAAAATTTAAATGGGTCTAATGTGTCTTTACTGTCTTTAGGTAATACAAGTAACACAGCTTTCTTCCAAGATGATGGTGCTTCCCCTTCTTGTAAAATACCATTACAATTTTCCAGATGTTTATCACTTTGTTCCTTCCTAACTTTCAAACTTTGATGGGAATACGATCTTTTCCTGGAGACGTTCCTACAGATTGAGTGTACATCATCACTTTTATCTCATCTCCTCCTATCCTAACTTTTAATTGTTTATTTATTTATTTATTTGCAGTTGTTTAACCAGGATAGTCCATTGGGCCTGAAGAACCCGTTTTTAATGGAGTCCTAGGGAGAAAAGCTCCTCATACAGATTACACAAAGGTTAATATACACATATAGATTGCATGAAGATTACAGAGGTAAAACAGACTGATCAAACCTATTTCAATCAAAGTTAATAATGTCAAAAGTATAATTTTTTTTTCTTCTCTAGTAGGATTGAGGACAGGTAGTTAGATGCAGTAGGTAAGGAATTGCTAGATACTAGTAAGGAGTTGTATAATAGAAGCAAGCAAGAATTTGTTACCTGGGATGTGAGAGAAGGAAGGGAAAGAGTGTTGAAGTAAAGTGTAGGTTATTAGGGATGGGAGCAGGAGCATTCCCATGTGGAAGTTAGATGAGAGTGGAGTGATTTTTTAAAGGATGGGAGGCTAGTAATGGTACGGATGGAGGGGGGAAGGGAGTTCCATAAGCGTGCTAGAGAGTGTGACAGGAGATATTGTTGGAGGGGTCTGTAAACTTCTATAAGGTTTTGATTGTTTGATCTGAGAAGTCTTTGTGTGTGGTGCATTTTAAAGGTAGTGGAGAGGGAGGGACAGAGGGATGGCTGGAAAATGAGTTTATGAGTATAGGTGAGCTGAGTATAGGAGAGGTAGTTTGATAGCTCTAGCCAGTTTAGTTTGTGGAGAGATTCACAGTGATGGGTTGATGATTTGTTGCTAGTGGTGAATCTGGTGATTTTATTGTAACAAGAGAACAGTTTGGTTTTGAGAGATGATTGTAGGCTTGTTAGAAGAGGGGCTCCATAGAGAAGGGAGGGTAAGAGAAATGTTGTAGAGAGAGTAAGTTTAGTAGTTGAGGTGAGGAACCGATTGTGTCGGTAGAGCATACCAAGTTTTTGGTGGGTTTTTTTTATGTTTAGTAGTAGATGAGAGTTGAATTTGAGCCTGTCATCGATTTGAACTCATAGTAGTTTGGTTTCAGATACCAGCTCAAGAGGTGTTGTATTTTGGCTGGTGATGGAGAATAAATTTTGATCGAAATTCTTAGTTTTAGAGGAGGTAAAAATCATAAGTTTAGTTTTAGCAGCATTGAGTGCTAGATGGTTGTCTTTCATCCATTGTTCTCTGGTAGAGAAGGCATCTTGAGTTAGTTTTAAAAGAGTTGGGATGGATGGGGCAGCACAGATGGTTGTGGAATCATCTGCATATTGGATAACGTTAGCAAGAGGGATAGAGCGGTAAAAGTCATTAATGAAAATGTTGAAGAGGAGGGGCCCCAGTATGGAACCTTGTGGGACACCCGTGGGGGTGATGAGGAAGGAGGAGGTGACTTTTTTCCATTTGACAGCTTGTTGCCTATTGGAGAGATAGCTGGTAAACCATTTGAGGGAAGAGGGTGAGAGATTTAGGTTAGCTAGTTTAGTAAGAAGTAGTTTATGAGAGATAGTGTCGAAGGCCTTCGAGAGATTGAGAAGGATGGTAGGTACAGTGAAGCCAGAATCTCTAGCTTTATTCACAGTTTCAAGGAAGGAAAGGAGGGCAGTCATAGTGCTATGATGGGGTCTGAATCCGTGTTGGGTAGGAGTTAATAGGTTGTTGCCCAAGAGATGGAGGAGGAGTTGAAGGTGGATACATTTCTCTGGGACTTTAGAAATGGGAGAGAGGATGACGATGGGACGGAAATTGGAAATATTAGTATTATTTCCTTCTTTGTGCAGGGGAATGATGTAAGCTTTTTTCCAGATTTGAGGAACAAGACCTTGGATAGAGTGGTTGATTAGGATACTGATAGGGAGGGCAATGGCTTTGGCAGCTATGCTGAGGAAGTATGAGGGAATGTTATCAGGGGCATTGGTAAATGGTTTTAGTTTCTGCAGGAGTTTTCTTATAGTAGAAATAGGAATAGGTTTAATGAAAAATGGAGGGGGTTGAGAGGGTGAGGAATGAGGGAAAGAAGTTGGAGGGAGAGATGGGTGAGGAGAAGTGGAGGTAGGAGGTGGATTGTAATTTGAAAAAGAAGAGGTAAGTTTGGAAATAGAGTCAATGAAGAAAGAATTGAATTGGGTAGCAAGATCAGAGTCTTGTACATTTGGGGAAGGGTTAGGGTTTTCTGTAGTACCAGGTTTTAAGAGGGTAGTTATACCTCTCCAGAACTTTTGTGGGTTGGTTTTATGGTTGCTTTGAAGTTGGACGAAGTAGTTTCAACGGTCTGCTGAGATAAGCTTTTTAACTGAGTTACGAGCAGTTTTGTATTCATTGAGGTTAGATGTAGATTTGTTCCTCTGGTATTGTGTCCAGGCTTTATCTCTTAAGTCGCATGGTGGCTAGTGTACTTTTAGTTAAATAGGGGGTGGATTTCCTTATTATTCTTTTGGTTATTAAGGGAGCATGATTGTTTAGGAGATGTAAGAAGGTAGTATTAAAGTGAGTTATTGAATTTTCAAGTGGTAGGGTTTTTAGAGGGTACCAGTTAGGGTGTCAGAGAAAGCTTCTGGGTTAAATTTTCTATGGCATCAGGTAGTTAAGTAAGTATGAGTAGCTAGTAAGGGAGAAGGAAAACGCCCAGTGAAGATGGGAAGGTGGTAGCTGAGGGAGTCAGGGAGGGTTCCACTGTCAGGATAGTTGTGGGGGTGGGAGACTAGAATCCAGCCTAAAATGTTGCTACTAGTGAAGTCTTTGGATGGCCTAGTTATGGAGTTGATGAGTTGAGAGTAGTTGTATAGGTTGATGTTGAGGGGGTGAGTAGGGGACTGAATGGAGGCCCAGTTAATATTGGTGTCTCCCATGATTATAGTTTCATTACAGATATTAGTTGATAGCCAGGAGAGGATTTATTCGAGTATTGGGACATTGTCTCCAGGGGGAATGTAAAGAGAGGCAGTGTATATAAATTTATGTTTGTTTAGCTGAAGATGAGCTAGTATTAATTCTGCATGAGCCACATCTACCTCTAACCTTGACATAATAAATTCTTAACATAAATATTTCCATTTGTACTTTTCCTTTGTGTCTATGTTTCTCTGCTTTATACAAATTATCAGGAAATTTATTTCTGGAATATCTGTAATACCTCTGGCTATTTTTCTTGTTATAGGCTTCCTAAGTTTGAATATAACCCTTTCTATTTTCTGTTGCTTTTTAGTCATTATACTAAAAAGTTTGTGTACTCTGGAGTTATTGCCAAAAATAGTTGCTTAATGGCATGCCTTCTAAACTCATACATTTTATCCAGAAGCTCCCTTATCTTCTATCACTTTGCATTTATACCTCTTCTTGCTTTGTGAAATTCCTCTTATTCTGCAGTGCTTTAACCTTTGTCATCCATTCCAAGTAATTTGTATTTCTTCTTAACATTATCTATTTCTCTTTTACTTCCACCCAAATTTTAAACTTAATTTTCATGTTATCCTATTCATTGGCTGCAACTTCTGAAGTTACTATGCTCCCTAATAACTCAAATAATTTCTACTACTCATTCCTTAACTTCATCACTTTTTAATTGGTAGGTGGGAATGTGCCAATATCTCATTTCTACTTCATTATTGTGCATTTTTTTGCTTTATCAGTGCATGAACTGAAAAGTTATGGGATGTTTTGAAGACAGAGATTTAGTTGGCTTAACCAGCACCATGTGCTGGTGCTAGAATCTACTTGCCCCACCCCCCTCAGACCAGCCCAGAAAGGAGTTATTATTCCAAATCTACAGCTGCACATACAGGCATTACCTAACCTAAAATTAAGGTTATCCATGTTACAGCACATGCTACAAAATGTGCTCCCACTAGCACTCATTGCTGCCTGTTTTTCAGTCTCTCACGCATTTTCCTTTGGAGCATTGGAAAGTGTTTCATTGGCAAAGTTTCTCTTTGAGCTTTATTGTTTGAAGAATGAGAAATAGCCCCCTTCTGTTTGATGGTGCACATTTTCTTGGATGCATTTTTATTTCCTCCTTAGCCTGTTGTGCATCAAAAAAGTCTTTGATCCTCCAGGAAAGAATATTCTGAAGAAAGCTGGATATACAGCAGCTTGCTTAAATCTTATACCTGCCTCTTGAAATTCCCTGATTGCTGAGGTAAAATGACTTCTGTTATGCCCAGTGTACAATGAATAATCATTTTCTGCTAACAGTCTGCTGTCTCCAGTTTCAGTTCTTTGCCTTTCCTCCATGGTTTGTCAGGATCATCTCTTTCTGCTGGTATTATTGCATCTTTGCTAATATATACTGTAGGTTTTGGCTGTTTTCTCATGGTCGGGATTGGAACATACACTCGATGTGTCCTTTCAGTTAACAAATCGTGCTGCAGATTAACAGTCCAATTGGGTTTTTGTGCTTCCATAAAATTAATACAGTCTGTTTCTTACTGTTTCTCTGGTACAGCAGAAAAGCTCAGGTTTTCCCTGCATGCTCTGTCTTCTAATGCTACCATTTTTTGAAACAGCTCTTCTTGAGAAGTGGCTTACTCGGTCGTCTTTATTTTATTCTCTGATTTTTTTGCAGTTTTGAGTTCATCTGTATTTTTTTCAACCTTATGTTACTTGCAGTGATGTACACCTTCATTGTTGCATTTATTTTAGTCATATCTGAGTACATTTGACTTATTTTATCCACTAAATTAATGGAAAACATCTCTTGTACCATATCTGAACCTTAAACTGTGTTTTTGCTGAACAGTTGCGGGATTCTTCCCAGACCGTGTTTTCTCTTCAGTTTTTCTGGTTGATAAGGTTCTCTATAAGCCATGATGGTGCAGCGGTAGTGGTGTCACTTCACAGCAAGAGGTTCTCCCATTCAATTCTCAGCAGGAGTGCCTTCTGTGTGGGGTCTGCATGTCCTCCCCACGGCCGAGTGACATTTGAAAGACATGTGTGAGTGGGCATGCCTTCGTTGAAGGTTAGGCGTCGGGCTGGAACCTCGGCACCATAAAAATCTACGGCCAATCATTAGCAGACCGGAGTTCCGCTGTGGCGACCCCTAACCGGGAACAGCCGAAAGAAGAAGATTCTTTTAGGTTCTCTAAATATCTTCATAGTGTAGCCAGTAACTGAAGGCTACTCAAGCTGACAATTTCACTGGCTGTTATTTTTCATTTTATTTGTTTACACTGCAAGAGCTGAAATTTAGCTGTTGATTAGTGCGCAGCCATTGTGGAAGTATCTGTTTAGAAATATTTTTGAGTGCTAACATGTATGTGTATATGTACACACAACTGTTTTTCTTATGTAATTGTGTGACTCATTTTCCAGTTGTATGGCTGCATTCATAAAAGTCATTTATAAAGCTTTTCTTTACTCCATGTATCTGTCCATTTCCTAACTGTGAATCATCCTAGAAGGTCAGCCATATAACTTCCTTCCTAGTAATGCATTCTAATGGCAGCAGAAGTGATTTTACACAGTTAATGGCCATTTGTGGCTATAGAATGAAATGTGATTCCTTTTCGTGGAATTTGTTTTTTATTAATTTGCAATGCAGCATGTAGTCACTGTCTTTCAAGATGATACTTTTTCATCTTGAAACAAACGAGTGTCACAGTTCACAAACTGCAGCAAAAAATTCTGCAGCATGGCTTACCTTCAGTAGACAGTCTCTCTGATTTCTTCTTCAGACAAATTGCTAACATAGTCACCCTTTCTGTTAATGTGGTAATGCATAGAAGCATCTGTAATGCTCTGGTCCCTTCTTTTCAAGGGTAAGGGGGGCATACCAAAGGCTAAAAATTATTGCCTTCACTAATCTTTTTAAAAATCACTGAAAAGATTGCACAAAGCTAGGTCACATTGTTTTTCTGGGAAGTAAAGTATTGCATACCCAACATAGGTTTAGATGGATAACATTCATAATGCCAAATAGCCCAAATGCCAAACAGCATTATGTCGACCAGAAAAGGTTGAAACTGAAAATGCTGACAGGATCGTGGTACACCTGGGACTAGTGTTTGCCTCTTTCCTCACTGTAGTGTGATCTCGCAGCTGAGTTTGTTGGCAGTGTGAGTTTTGATCTTTTGTGGTCAATGTAATGCCATTCTGCTTTATGAATGAATTCCCTTTAAAGCTGTGCACAGAACCGTTAATACTGTATTGAAGCATCACCCACTTTGTCTACAGTTACTACTGGTGGATGAAGTTTCAGTTCTTGAGCATCATTTGCTTTTGGCACAGTTCCCCAAGTTTATGATTGCTATATAAAAGAAAATTTTAGCAAAATGTGCCAAGAGTGACTATATTTTTGGGATAAATTTCCCCCTTCATTGAATTGATGTGACCATGGAGTTGCATGGGTGGTGGGTGTGTGTGTAGGTGGGTGGGTGTGGGTGTATATGTCTGATGCCTGTATACTTTTCTACTGTGGTCCATCAAAGGATTAAATATTTGAAGAGCTACAGGTGAGTTGTAAGTCAGTCAAATTCTGGATCATCATAAATATACTAGTGCTCAATGATAACAGAAAAAAAAGAGAGAGAAAACTAAAATTCAACATGCATTAAACATCAGCAACTAAACAGTCAAGAAAAATTCAAGATATGAAGGAAAATTAATGACCAGTGGAAGTACCTCTTATACAATGGCCTTTTTTTAAGAATTATGTTGGGTATATTGTTGAAAAAAATTGACTTCTCTCTGTGAGTTTATAAAGGCTTAAATCGATCCTTATTGACAATAATACAATTTTTCTTTTTCACTCAGTACTAATTGCAAACCTTGGACAACCAAATTATTATAGGCCTGTGGGCTATCTACCTCACTGATGAGATTATATCTGCCTTTATGGTGCAGAGAAATGGAGGCCTGACTATTACACAGATGACCCAGGTTCAGTTAGTGGCTTGGGGTACATAGGACCCAGATGAGCGAGTAGTTGGAATGAGTGCATTTTTGTCAACTCCTCCATATTGGGGGAGGGACTTGGGTTCACCTGCAGCTGAGACATGCCCCACTAGCTGCTGAGGCATATTTGTGTGGCTTGATCCGGACTTCTTGCTCATTAGGTAGTTGTGGGGGTACATGAGCAAGCTGGCATCATAAGTAGTGATGCTTATGATGTTGTACTTTATCTACTGAGGACTTCTCCCTCCTGCATAATCTGAAAAGCTGTACCCCTGGCCACATATACAATGCCTGCTTCCTGGATCTCACATATGTTAAAGGTAGAATGGCAGATGGCAGTCTTGGGTGGTAAGACTGCTCATTCTTTCTCTCTTTGGAAATGTGGGCCCACCTGCTACAGATAGACCCTCTGCCCTTCCTAATAGGGAGAAAGAAAGGAATGGATGAACTCATGGGTATAGACAGATGTTAGCTGCAAGATGACGGGATAAAAAAAAAAGAAATACCTTGAGACACTCGAATGGCATAGAGTGAAAAAGCTCTCACTATGGCCTAAGCAACCCAGGTTTGATTAGTGGCTTGGGTGAGTGACAGAGTCGCAAGTGTGGTACAAAGAAGCAAGTTGCCCTTGGATGTTTGTCCGATGAGTGCAGGGTTGGGGAAGTGGGTAGATCATATGTATAACCCCCATGGTTAGAAGATGGACAGTGGACCCCCAGGATGCCCTTAGTGTCCTTGCTGGTCCCTGCTTAAGTTTGGGCACTGGACCAGGCTTGATTTGGAGTGACAGTAGGCCAAGTATGGGAAGAAGATCACAGGGAATGCTCTCAGAATGACTCTAAGAGAGAGGGAAAAATACCTCTGTCTGTAATAGTACAGCCAAAGTTATACCCCTAATAAAATTTTTTGCTAACAATTGGGAATAAGGTCTGGCAGTAAGGGCAAAGGACTAAAGCTCTAAGCTGTGAAAGAGTTGCTTCCTTTGCTCCAGAGTACATGGTTTTCTCCAACATTCTTTTTCTTACTGTGTGACTTTAAAAAGTCACTTAAGTAGACAGTGCTCCCCAGTCAGCCTTGAAAATGGACAGTTTGTCTAGTGTGCTTACCTGATCAACAAATAAATGAACATAAAAGTCCCAGAAACTAGAAGGGCTATGGACTGATATAATTTCTCATACTTATTCAAATGATAGTGCTTCCTAAATATTTGCTTAAACAATTCTTTCTAAACAGAGTTTTTGTTTGAGCTGCAGCCAAGTGTGTTCACAATTGCTCTAGTGGTCTCCCCAACACTGTGTCTCATCTGACTTCCACTTGATAATCTTGCCGTATCGGTGATCCTTTGCTGTTTAAGGTGTTGCTCTTAACTATTTATTTTCATTTTTGGTCAGGCATGTTTTGTCTGTACAATAACCACTTTTTGTTCTCTGTCATCTGGAATGCTTATTTATGCCTGGCTTACGTTTTTATTGCCGATTATTGAATCATAGAATTCTGCATAGCAGTAAAGCTCTTCAGTCATCCTTCATTTTTTACACCCTTACACAGTCAGCATCAAGCTTTGTAAGGTGCTGAAGTATATTGTATATAATTTCTAAGACCATCTGGAGAAGTCAGTCATTTCAGTTAATGATGATTCATCATTATTCAGTGTTCATGACCTCATAATCAGCTTCATACTTAACAGTACTTCTGAAGTCCGTTGTATATCGTACTCATGTCTTTCTGACAGTCATGTACTCCTGTTAATGGACTGTGTACAGCATAAGTCATTAATTTAATGCTATTTTATGAGTACATACTCTGTTTTTTTTTATTGTACTTCCTATATTTTTTATTTTTAAAATTAAATACGAGAGGTTTCTTCGTAGCTTCCCTCTGAAAATGTGTTAACAAAATTTAAATAAATAGTATAAATACAAGCAAAGAGTATTACCTTAGTCTGCAGATCTTCATAGCATGATGTTCATCATGTTTACATTTTTATGTCGCATACAGCACCTTGCATCAAGAAAAGTGCTTTGTAAGTAAAATCTGCCTTAATTGTACCCAGCCATTTCTGGCTGTAATACTATCTGTTGATTGGCAGAGCTGAACACAAACCATGGTCCTTGCACCTGTTGCGTATTCATGGACCTCTTTCAGATAAAGAATTCTTATTTCTTTCAAACACCTTTATTGAATTATCACTTGTAACATAGGCACATTTACATTCAAATAAACATAATCAAACTATATTAACAAAACAAACCTTATACTTCACATATATTGCTATGTGTCATATAACCTAAACAACATTACATAAATCATTCAATTCCTGTTTTTTTTTTTTTTTTTTTAAATAAGAAACATCTTTAGTAAACTATCACTTACTACATAGATAATACATTTATATAAATGAAAACAAATCACACTAACACAGTCTTAGTTGCAAGCATTTTAAATTGCAAACCATACTGACACACTCCCAGTTACAAACATTATTCATCACTTATAATCTACCCAATATTTCTCACTCCAACATTACATAGCTCATTTAAACCCTGTCGCTTTTTAAACCTCATTCCTCCCTTTTATGGATTGTTCCCACAATTCCCATTTTTTTCGTATGTAATTTGCTCCTACCCTTTTCTAAAGATCTCACTTCCAGTTGTTTTATCTCTGTTACTATATTTGCTACTTCCAGTGTAGTTGGTTTAGATTTTGATTTCCATTTTCTCGTAATTGCTTTTTTGGCAGCCAGCATTATTAGACACAGCAAGACTTTACCATGTCTAGGCAATTCTGATTCTGTATCATAGCTCAGAAAAATCATCTCCCTTGTCAGGTCAATCTGCCCACCCAGCATCTCCGACCGTGCGTGCTGCAGGAAGTCCTTAGTCCACCAACTTACTGTACTCACAGGAAATATTTTCCCAAGTACCTCTTTCTTCCCCTTCACACCTCCAACATTTGCTGTCTGCCTGAGGAAAAATTCTCTGGAGTCTGCTTTGGGTATAAAAATATGTATGTAAACATTTCCAGGTAAAAATCCAAAATCTTCTAGATTTTGTTGCATATTTGGGATGCATACATATATCCTCCCTTTGTTTATTTGTGAATTGCTTATCCAGTCTCTCTTCCCAATCCTTTCCAACCTCCTCTAATTGATTCTTATAGTTATCATGCAATATTTTATATGCTGTACTAATTATTCCTTTTTAGCTTCTGTTCAGGATTCTATTAAAAACTCTACCAGTGCTGGTCTTTTGTTTAGGACCCCCCCCCCCATTTTTTTCTCTTTGCCTGTACTCTGATATCAATCCTTGATAGGGAAGACAATCTCTAAAATGCCGCCCAGATAAATACTTGGCATCTTCCCATTCTATCATCGTTCCCTCTCCAGTTATTTGCTCCTAATACCTTGGTTCCTTTGCCAGTTTTTTTTAATAAATGCCAGTGCTTTCTTAGAATAGGAATGTCTTGACAGCAGCAGACCACATTGTCATACTTCTTCATAAGATAATGTAGGCAGGTAAAAGCTGAATCAGATGCATAGCTCCCTTGGTCAGATTGTCTAGAGCCCAGGCCACTGTCTTACTTTGGGTCATTGCCATCTTAATTAGGTCTTCATCCTCCACCGCTTTGGAGCAAGCAAAACCCCAAATTTATTGATTTTAGTTGATCAGTTATAGGTAGCTGGGTCTACTTCGGATGATCGAAGTTTCAGTACTTCGAAACCCAGTTGTGCGAGACCACTTGTTTGAAGTACTGAAACTTCGAAAACAGAGTACAGAGATCACAATACAGCGCAGAATGGGAATATTCCCTTTTCCTCCCTGTAGTGCAGTCTCAGAGTTGGTATATTTAAGTACATGGTGGGTGCAGGGGGGCTTTTTTTTTAGTCATCTGATCCGGCTAATGGAATTCAGCGGAAGTGCACTTTCATTGAAATGCACTTTCGCTGAAGTGGGCATCTACTTTTCTTTTTCAAAGTAGTGAAATTTCGATGATGAAAAGTAGATCAATGGTAGCTAGTAAGCTATAGCACACTCCTAAAACTCCACAGAAGTATTATTTGTAAATGCTAACAAGGACATTTTCAAGATTATTGAAGAGTTTTCTAGAGAAATAAAATGCTAAGAAGATCTTTAGAAAAGTATGATGGTTTGGTGCGCAGTTTTAAGACGCTCATATTAGAATACCGAGGTGCTTCATATTGTAATATAAAGCATAAATTAAAAAACATAATCTCAGAAAGTTGTGAGCCCAAAACATCATCTAAAGAAACACTGCAGATATGTAAAATGTTTGCAGGGGTGTTCTGCACCCACTAATGTAGATGATGTGTCTCTCTACCCTTGATCTCTAAATAGACTGCTGTTGAGTTATAGAAATGTGAAAGAGTGAAAGTTATTCAAATTCAAACAATAGTCCTGTTGTTGCTTTACTCCAGATAGTCCAGCTTGGGGACTCCATTCAAATCACTGAATGATTACTTGACAAACCATGCAATGTAGTGTCCACAATACAACTGTTTGCTTAAGGACACGTGAAACTTTGTTATGCCCTGCCATGTCAATGCTCAAAGTGTAGTGTTGTCATTATGAAGACAGTATTACTGCTAGTTCACTTGCAGCATCTGTCAGCAGATGACCCCAGCAAAGACCAGTTATTGGTTGAAGTGTTGAGTTATTTGTGTTTTAAAGTTTAGAATAACTTCCTCTAATATGAGGGCAGAAGTGAGTGAGGTACTAAGACTTACACTGTTGAGTAAGTGTTGTTGTTTCATTGGAGTATGAGTAGTGCTGCTTTACTCTCCTCTGTGACATGTAATTTCTTTTTTTGTATATAATTTTCCTTTTCATTTTTTCCTTGTACATAAGTAATATACTTTTATGGCTTTCTGACAATTACATAATATACAGGTACAGATTGTGGAGACTGAGCACATGTTTAATGTACTCCATTATGTCACATCCTGTTATTTTGTGGTATTCTATTTGTTTTGAATCCCTTACCTCCCATTGCTAACATCTGCCCTTATTCCCCATTAGCCCACTCTTTCCCCATGGCTCCCTGTGAAGTCCTGAATATCCCTTTTGTCAGGTGGGCCCTCCCTTTTCAGGAAGAGAGAGCAGTGCAGAACATTCTTTAATAATCTTCCTACCACAATTTCCTAAGTGTGAGAGTAGGGTGGTGGGAATCATATATGTAGATGGGGGTGGAAGGGATTTTTAGGTGTGCAAGAGAAGAGAATCCTTAATTGGATAGAGCATTATCAGTGTCACAAGCATCACCATCAGTAACTCTAGTTGTCTTAGGCCTCCTGCCATTGATTTCATGTGGCATTTTATCTTTGCAGCCAAGTAGATTCATGCTTTTGCCTCTATCGGACTGTCCTCCAGCTGTGGGCAGAACACCATCCCCTCCCTTTGGATAGGCAGGTTGATATAAGCCTTTCAGTCTACCTCTCCTACCCTGGCTTCTCCATGTCTGAGCCGCTGATTGAATTCTGGTCATCTGGGACACAGTTGGGTCTCCATCCTTCTCTGCCACAGAGCTGGGTTTAGATGATTCATTATGTTTTCAGAGACAATTGTTTGGAGTTACAGGCTCACATTTTTACTGATCTTTCTTTCTTTCCATACTGATAACCTTTAAGTATTGTTTTTCTTTAAGAGATATCCTGGAAATGAATAATACAGGGATTCGTGTACATCTTCCACTCTGCTTATCAGATGATAAATCCAAATTGCTCATTTCTTTGAATTTCTCTTTCTTCCTTCTTAGCCTCATCACTATTTCACTCATTACTGTAATATTGTTTAAAAGTTTCTGTAAGCCCTGTAATTTTTCCATTTGTATTACTGATTATGTATCAGAAGTATAACAGCAGTTGTACAGTATAACAGCACTTGTGCAGTAACAGCTCATTGCTATTCAGAAATGAGCACATTGATTGGACAGCCCCAGTTAGCGTGCCCATTTTAAATTGAGCGTATAGCGTTAGAAAAAATTCCAGCAGTTGAAGTACCATTGAGCTGCCAGACATTTCTATTGCCATATGCTTAAGGACAGAGGAAAATACAAGAAAAATCTGGTACATTTTGAAAAAGTAAAGAAACAAGCATACCTGACTTTCCTTGAATTTCTGCACTGTCCCTCCTAAAATCTTAGACTCTCATACCTCTCAACTATCCAGATTTTTGCCTCATAGTGTTTGTATGTTCCTCATAAAAACTCTATTTTTCTGGCAGGCCACTGGGGATTGAAGTCATTAAATCATGACAGACATTTCAGGTTTGGGCTTCACATCCCTCTGAAAATGCATACTAACACAAAGCTACTTGTTCCAGTAACTTTCTGAGCTTATAAGAGCAATATTTAAAATCTGTCCACATTTTTTTAACCTTTGTCCCTCCATTATGCTGGACTTTGTCCAGATTTCTTGCATTAACAGCATGTATGGCCAAAAACAGAAAAAAAAATAGCAACAGAGATTCTCATGTCTCTTCTACCCCTGCAGTGCAATGATATACTGTGCAGGTGTGGGAAATAAAGTCCCATATGCATGCGCAGTGCATCAGCAAACAAGTGAGAATGCAGAGGAACACTACAGCACCCATGTACGTAACATTATTTAAGAAAGGTAAGCAATTTTTTAATTAAATAATGTCATTGTATAATAGCAGTAATGCACTCCTATTTGTGGGTATATCAGAATTTACCCGCTGTTGGCTTTTTGTAATCACTCAAGCTTCATCCTCATGATCAAACCATGCCAACCATGAGTAAATCCCATGCACAGTTGTTGGTTATTGCTTAAATATGTCTGGCTTGTCTGTTCATTTTTCTGCTATTATAAATAATATAAAACTGAGATTTCTGAATAGAACTGTGTTTATTTTTTGATGCCTGCAGTAATGCTAATGAAATATATGTAGATGATTTAGTTTTCTTCCAGTTATTCTTATTTATTTTTTTTTTGTTTTATTTTTGCTTCCAGACAAGACACTGCTTGATAGTTACACTGCCGTTATCATAATAGCCCATTCTTTCAAGGGTGTTCAAGCTGGTCATTCACTGACCAGGCAAGAGTCCTACAAGCCTGTTCATTTATGACCAACAGTTATGATCAATCTTCCATTCCCCAATGAGAGTTGGATGGAAGGGACCATACCAGCTTGCTGGCCTACTCACTGACTCTGTCTGTGGGAGCACCACCATCCCTTAAGCAGGTCCTCCTAGTTCTGCAGTCCCTGTCTCATGAGGGAAACTGTGCTGTCTTATACATGAATAATCCTTGGCAACTTAGATCAAAATGTACTATTGACAGCACAGGCTTGGAGGACTCAAACTCTGCTAGGTGAACACCTAGTGCTCCTGCTAGGTGTCACCCATTTGGCAAGCCAGAGCTACCAACCTGCCCCTAGGATGGATGGACGCTTACTTCGGTTCCTGAACCACAAATTTGTTTGAGGTCACTTGCACAATGGTTAGGGTTTTGTCCCTCTACAATGCATAACTCCTTGTCAGGTATTTTGATAGCTGTTTTAAATAGGGTCAGAATGTCGGGCGTTTTACATTTCAGGAATTTCTGCCAAGTATTCAGGACCTTGATATTCATCATCCAGCTTGTTTATCAGTAAGAGGACCACATGTGATGTGTGATAAGTGTAACATAAGCTTGATGATATCTTTCAGTTGTTCATCTGGTTGCCGAGGAAAAAGGATTGTGTGTATGTGGAAATGCCATCACCCAGACTAGAAATAATGCCAAACGTCTGGTCACTCTCTGACTGATAACTCGGGAGGTCTTCCAAGTGTAGGAAATGATGGTAGATGCAAGAGAAGTTTAAGAAGCTGCCTTGACATCACAGCAGAAAGCAGATGTCACTGACCTATAGCAATAAGGGAGAAAATGTGCGATCTTTGCAGGATTGTGTGTGATATAAGTAATCATTTTTGCAGACTAGACAGCCAGAGACTCTGGCGTAGAAAGATAGCAGCAGCATCTTTGATGGGGTTGTGGAAGCTGTGGCAAGCATTGAGGAAGGTTGCATGCTCAAGTCAACTACTCTAAGTATCATAAGTGCAGCTTAATGGGAAAAAAGTACTGAGAAACTGTAGCTGGAGAGAAGTGGTAGGTTAATACAATTCCTGAAAAAGAAACCATAGCAATATAGGCCTGTTTGTTGTTTTCACCTTCCACCAGTTATTTGTGGATTTGAGGCTACATTGTCCTACATTGTATGGTATTGTTTATGCTGTAGTGTTGTCTTGTAAGAAATTTAGAAATATGCTAACAAAAACTTGCCAGCAGTCACAAACGTGTCTTCCTGATTTGTCAGCCATTATACATGTTTTAAAGCTAGAGTACTGTTATAGATAAGGAGCCATTAATTTATGATAAACAGAGTGGGTAGAAAGAAGATAGAAGAATGGTGGTGAGTAATCAGGATCCATATTGGATGCTGATGCTTCTCACTGCTGATTAAAATACATAGTCAAAGTTAACTGTTATGTTATGTTTATGCTTTAAATGTAATGTAAGTAATTAAAAAGGAATTTTATTACTTAATACATTTATAAACTGTGTGTTTCCTTTTCCTGGATACATGTTGATCATTCAAAAGCACTATTATCAAGTGTTGAACAATTGAAAAGTAAGCTAAACTTACTTAATCCCCCCCCCAAAAAAAATAAATAAATAAATAAAAAAATATATATGTACATATATATATATATATATATATATCTATATATATATATATATATATATATGTATATATATATATATATATATATATGTATATATATATATATATATATATATATATATATATATATATATATATATATATATATATATATATATATATATATATATATATATATATATATATATATATATATATATATATATATATATATATATATATATATATACACATATATATATATATATATATATATATATATATATAATATATATATATATATATATATATATGTATATATATATATATATATATATATATATATATATATATATATATATATATATATATATATATATATATACATATACATACTTACTCCAAGGTTGCAGAACATTGGAGGGGAAAAAACAGTGTTGGGGAAAGTTATTTCACTGACTTAGCTTTGATCTTTCAGCACTCAATAGTAGTGCTTTTGACTGAATGACAGGCACCCCCTTTTGCTTTGTAATTTGCCCTTGGCATGATGATTATTCACTTAAAAAAGTGGAAGGCCATGTTCCTATGTGTCTTTTTAAACAATTATGGCTTTAGACTTAAAGGTGAATGATGCTGGTCCACACACTTAAAGGATTTTGATGTATTTTGAGAAATCTGACTTTTGAATTAAGTAGTGCCACGCCAGTAGTAGGAACTGCTGTGAGATTTACAGAGGAAGGGGTGAAATCCTGTATCAGGCAAGGAAGGGCTGTGACAGGAGCTATCAGCCAGCCTGCCTAAAGAGGAGGGTAAGCACCAGTGAAGAAGTGAAAGGCACATAACAGAATCAGAAGGTGGGAAAGGATGAGAAAAACATCCAAGGAGGTGGTAGGAAAAAAGGCATCTAGGATTATTCTTAAAACCAGGGTAGTGCAAGAGAAAGAGCTGGGATGATGAAAACTGTGTAGATGAAATTCTTCATATGCTTTGCAAATGTAGGAGAAAATCTCCCATCCTTACTAACTTTCAAACATCGCACAATTAAAATTTGAACAATGCTATAACAAATGTAATAAATTTGCAGCAAATGTCCCTTTCAGAATCCGCTACTGTATAGCACAAAAAAGCCTACATTGATTAGAACTACCCCATCAACTAGCATATACTAAGCTTCTTACCACCTATAAAATTGCCCTGACTCTGTCTGCTTTATCAGCACTAAATAACATGCTACACACTTATGTTCCCAGTTGATCTTTACAATTCAATAAACAAGAACTCCTGTCTGTCCGTAAACCTGTCAAGTCTCCTAAGCATTGTCTGTATTTGTACCATGTTGCTAAGGTCTGGAAATCCTTATCTGTATCCATCAGATTAATAGCCTTCCTCCCATCCTTCAAAACCATTCCAGAAGTCTTCCTAGCAAAAAGTTGGCTCTGTTCTTGCTCAAAACAATTGTCAGCACAATAAGCATACTCTCTTTATTTTGAATATGATCCTACAAAGCTTAGTCAATAAAATCCCAGAATTTCATACAACTCTCGCTCAATACTCTCTAGACATAGTCATAATAACAGAATCCTGGCTAAAACCACAAATAGAAAACAGCAAAATACTATCCCCTGGGTACAGTATTATAAGACTAGGTAGGCTTCACAAACTGGGAGAAGGGATTGCCATATTATACAAATCTCACCTTCACCTAGAACAACTAAACACAGTTTACCCAGGTCAAAACAACTTGGAAATCCTCTCCACTCACCTTAGGATCAACGCCAATAAAATGTCATTTTCATAGCTACCTGCATACCACCTGGCAACAACCCAGCCACAATTGAAGGCTTCCTCTTTTGGGTAAGTTCCACATTTAGCCAAAAAAACATAATCATGGGTGTCTTTAACCTAGATTGGTCTTCTTTTACTTCCAATAATCCAAGCAATTTAATTAACCTGCACAGCTTTCACCAAATTATTAACTCCCCTACTAGAACTGATAAGCACAGTTGTAAACAATCAATACTTGACTGGACGTTAACAAATAAACCCTCTCAAAACTGTCAGACTGGCTGTCTATCAGCTTATCTAAGTGATCACAATCCCATCTACCTTATTAGACAATGCACATGTCCCAGTAAAGACATAGTTTATAGGCTCATACCTAACAAAAAAACTTCTCACCTGGAATCTTTAACACTGTTCTACAAAAAAGTGACTGGACCCCCCTCTGACATATCTGCAGCTCGATCAGGCTGTAGAGTACTTCAACAGCATCTTCCTCAATATCCTGGATAACCTTGCCCCACTAAGAAAGTGCTGTACCAAAGTCAAAACACAACCATGGCTCACAAAAGAAATCAAAAACCTTCTTAAACTAAGAGATAAAACCTGGTACCAGTATCTTAAAACTAAAGATGAAGCAACATTACATAGCTTTCATCATCTAAGAAACCAATCCAAAAAACGGATCAAACAAGGCAAAAAGCTTACTACACAGCCTCTGAAAGTAAGTATCAGCATATCCCCCAAAAGTTCTGGCAATTATCAATAATCTCCTAAAACCAGGACATATTACAACTCCAACCACCCAAAATACCTCAGAGAGCATTGCCTCTCAGTTCATCTCTTATTTCATTAATTCCATCTTATCCCTGGTCCATTCCAAAGTATCACCGCTCTATCCCTTCCAACACAAACCTCAAATGATCTCAACTCCTTCTCTTTCAAAACTATCCAAACTAGCACCATTAAGAAGTTACTATCAGAACTGAAACCCTCTGCCCATGCTACAGATCAACTTCCCAATGAGTTTCTCAAAACAGCAGCAGGCACCATCTCTCTCCTATTCTCAGTTTTCATCAACTGGTCCATATCTGAACAATATATACTTAAATTGTGGAAAACATCAGTCATTATCCATCTCCATAAAGGTGGTTCATCTACCAAACTTAACAACTATAGACCCATAGCCATTCTCCCTCCCGATGCAAAAGTTCTAGAAAAATGCATTCATGCTCAATTATTCAGTTATCTACTAACCAACAACTTACTGTCCTCATCCCCAACACGGTTTTCACACAAAGCCCAGTACCACCACTGCAGTGCTCAGTTTTAATAATGCTATTAACCAACTCAGAAATACAGGACTCCAAATATCTACTATATTCCTTGACATGTCAAAAGCATTTGATACTGTCTCACATGAAACACTCCTAGCCAAACTTGCAAACTTAAACCTATCCACATCTGCTGTATATTGCTTTCAAAGCTGTTTAATAGTCCATCAGTAGTCTGTAAAATTGCAAAATCAAATCTCTTCCCTCCTCCCTGTCACCATAGGTGTACCACAGGGATCAATACTAGGCCCACTACTTTTCTCTGTCTTCACAAATAAGCTATTATCAGCCACAAATAACACTACCATAATTCAATACGCAGATGGTTCCACCCTTATTTGCTCAGCCCCATCCAAACCTTCACTCTTTCATAAAACCCATACTGCCCTTAGTGACTTAGAAAAATATCACTCTGACCACCAATTTATTCTCAATCCTAATAAAATTAAGCTAAAGCTATCTGACCCCCCACTGCAGTTCACTATCACTTTCTCCAATAACACTACAATAGAGCCAGTAGAACAAATCAAGCTCCTGGGGTGACCATAGATCATAACCTTAGATTTGACAAACACCTCACAACAACTATCAAGAAAGCACACACCAAGCTAGGTTCTCTCTACCATATCAAGCCTTACCTCACTGACTCCACTAGACAGGCCATTTCTAGGACTCACCTTCTTTCCTCTCTACTATATGCATACCCAATTTTCACAAATCTCAGTAAATGCAACCTAATCAGACTTGAATCATGCTACAATAAGATAGCAGGATTCGCCCCAAACCTACCATAAAGAACACATCACTGTATAGCACTCCCAACACCTAAAATGGCTTGAACTTCCCAACTTACTTACCTTTAATCAATTAAACTTCACACACAACATCTTCACACCCTAGCAACTTCCCTGCTCTCCAAGACCTTGTTCAGCCCTACTCTTGCTCTCGCTCATTAAGATCCTCCAACAAACATCTACTAAAAATAACCAAATCTATTAATAGCTATGGTGATGCCCTTTTTATCAAACAGAATATCTACACTATGCAACTCATTACCTCCTGCAATACTTACCACTACCTCTGCTCCTACTTTAATACGACATCTAAAACAGCACCTTACCAACCACTGGCTATGTTCCTGTACCAAACCTGGCTGATTATATGTCTGTGTTGTAGTGTACTAAACCCCTTTTCATTCCTAACACACTGTTACTTACACTTGAGAAAACCTGTCTAATCTCAGTATGCCCAAGTTTTATTGTGACTGTTGTGACACATACCTGCCACATGATTCAGTGATATCATTATAACTGTGCTCTTCCCTCACTCTAGTGGATACAAAGATCTCTCTCAAAAAGTCTGGTCCCTGAGAACCCCTAGTCATTTGGTGGAAGACTGGACACTTAGGTCTGCTGCTTGACCTACAATAGTGAATGTATGTGTACTATTATTAGCCTAGGTTAATAATTGTTTCTGTAACTCGGTCTCTTTCTGTTTCCCCTTCGTACATGACCCCTCCTGTCCCCCTAGTACCCTCTACTGTTTACTGTTCTTCTTTCCCTGGTCCTCTTCCCAACACCTCCCATTCGCCCTAACTGTTTCACTTTGCACAAAGTTGTTGTACCATCCCCGACTATACTTTTTCTACACTTCTTTCTGCTCTAGCCCTGCTTAATACTGCATTCCCCCATTTAGGCCGTCTTAGTTATTAAACAATGTTTCTTTCCGCTTCAATACCTATTCTGTCTAGCCCCTCTGTTCCCTACCTGCCAACACTTCCAACAAATCAAATCTACCACTAAAAGCTAAAACAATCACTAACTACTCCACATACCTCTCTTTTCTATCACTTAGGGTTCTACTCTCTGCACTACTCACCTTACTTATTGTTTTTCTTTCTTTCATCTTTTAAGTGCTGTACAAGTAAATTGGGCCATTCCACTCTGTTCCCCCTCACTTCGCTCTAGCTCATTCCCCTACCCTACCCCTACCCCCATTCCCACCCCCATATCTATTAAATTTATACTTAGCCAAACCACACTCACAATCCAACTACCCAGTTAACACACACTCCACTCATTAACCCTACCCCACCCATTCAATATATCCAAATTAACTACTCTACTAACCACTTCCCTTCCATTCTCATTTACCAACTATCCAACCATCTACATTAAAAAATTTTCCCCCTCGTACAACTTACTTCAGTATTTCTCAGTTCATCCAGTATCCACAATGACGCCAGTAACTATGGCCACACTACTACTACTGTCTCTGTCTCTCTCAATCCTTCTTCACCTCACTACACTTCATCCTACTCGCACACAGTTCAAACCTACCTCTATCACTTTAGCCCAACCCTCCAATCACAAATCTTGCTCCACCATATCTTCCAGTCTTTACTGGAATAATACAGTGCTATTCCTCAAACCCAAAATCCTTTCACACACACATTACACCCCACTTACAACACCCCTCACAACACATTGCAACTTCAAAGGCAAACTACTATCAGTATTACATCTAGATACTACCACTACCCTATCCCAGTGTGGGGACATACACTCCATCCCCTGAAGTACTCCATCTAACCCCCCAATCTCAAACATCCCTAAAACTAGCAACCATTAACATGCAAAGTATTAAAAACAAAATCACAGAATTCCATGCCTGAATGTCCCATTTTAAACCTGACATACTTGCTGTTACTGAGACATGGCTAAAGCCATATATAAAAGACACTGAATTTCTCTCACCAGGTCTCTGTTGTCTAAGATCAGACAGACTTCACAAGAGAGGTGGTGGAGTGGCACTTCTCTACCCTAACTCAGTTACCATCACCCCCTACTCTAACCCCATTCGTCAATTCTCTACAGCCGAACTCATTATAGCACATCTAAAAATTAACCATTTCAAAATTTAGTCTGGTAGTCTTGTATATCCCATGAGGCAATAATATCCCTATATTAGAAGAAATCTTAGCCTGGACATCCAATAATATCCACGATGAAACAATAATTTTAGATGATGTTAACATAAACTGGCTAGACCACACAACTACCTCTCCCAATGTATCCATCAGTCTGTATAACATAATTCAGCTCATTACTAGCATAACCCGACCTAGAAATAACAACAATAGTAGTTCCATTCTAGACTGGATTTTAGTCTCTGATCCTAGTAAAATTTCTTCAGCAGGAACTCTTCCCTGTAGTATTAGTTACCATCAGCCTGCCTACATAATACGCTACACCTCCTCAACCCTAAACCATCACAATGCAAACCCACTAGAAAGTTAGCTAACTTTGACCAAACACACTTCAGTGAAACACTGAGTAAAATTAACTGGAGTACACTAAAATCTCTACCCCTGGACGAAGCTGTTGAATTATTCAATTCAGCATTCCTAAACATCCTCAGTAGAATGCCACCCCCCCCCCCTTCAAAACAGGAAAATAAAAACAAATCAAGCAATATGGCTTTCTAGAGAAACCAAACTACGTATGACTACAAGAGACAGAACATGGAAAAAATGGCAGAAAAGTAAAAACGCCATCAAACTCCCAATTAGTCAAACAGCTCCGCAACCAAGTTAAACATCTTGTCATTAATTATAAAAAAACAATACTGTCTCCATCTCCAAAATTACTCTAACCATAACCCTAAAAGATTTTGGAACTCATTCTCTACTCTACTCTACTAAACCCAGGTACCAAAAGCTACCCTTACCCAAATTCTAACAAAATATCTGCCGAAATTGCTTCACTTTTCAATTCCTACTTTATAGAGACTATATCCAAACTAGCTACCACCATTCCACAAACTAGTCACAACAACAACCCTACAACTTATTTCTCAGCTTCAAATTCCGCTCTCCAGCCTTTTACTTTCTCCCAGGTTCCTACTTCCACCATAACTAAGCTTTTGCTAAAACTCACCCCAGACAACCTACCCCCTGAATATTTGCAAATGTCACCCAAATCTGTCAGATACCCCATCAGTATTCCCATAAACAGGTCTATCCAAGAATCGTACATACCCTCCATCTGGAAAAAGCTATATCATTCCCCCTACATAAAGGCGGCAACAACACAGAAATCTCTAATTTCCGCCCTGTTGCCATACTATTTCCCATTTCTAAAATGGAAAAATGCATTCAAATTCAACTTATGAATTATCTACTCCAAAACCTACTCCTTTCCATTACTCAGCATGACTTTTGACTTGGACACAGTACTATAACTGCCCTCTTCTTTTCTGAACACTGTCAACCACCATTACAATGATGGCCAACTTGTCTTTGCACTCTTCATTGATCTTTCTAAGGCCTTTAACACCATCTTCCATTCTCTCCTCCTTTCTAAGGTCTCACACCTAGGCATGTCCACATCTGGTCTTGACTGGTTTTCCAACTGTCTTACAAACAACAATGTACCAAGTGGCTATACTCCCTTAAACCTTTTCTCACTGCTGCTGCTGGAGTTCCCCAAGGATCAGTTTGGGACCCCTTCTTTTCACCATCTTCATTAATAACTTTCACTGTGCTATTACGCATGGATCCATAGTACAATACACAGACAATTCTACTATTATCTGCTATGGCACCTCAGAAACAAAACGTCTGACCTTGACCCAAAACGCTTTCTCCACCACCGAATCTTGGATGACCAATAACCACCTCGCCCTGAACCCCAACAAAACCAAACTCCAGATCTTTATACCCCCCAAAAAAACACCACCCTTAATAAATCCAACTTTATCATCTGCTCATCTAACAAAACTGCCATAGAGGTAGTCCCTCATACCAAATTACTCAGCGTTATTGTAGACAGTAATTTAACATTCGACCAACGCATCTAGAACAATATTAAAAAAACACACCAAAAACTTGGAACCCTTTATAGACATAAACACTTCTTAAACTTTTCTACTAGAAAAACACTTGCCCAAACTTTTCTCCTGCCCTCTCTTCACTACGGTGCCCCCATTCTTACAAGCATTCAGTCTTGCTTAAAAACTAAGATGGACTCCTGCTACAACAAAATTGCTAAGTTTGTGACAAATACAAAATATTCCTTCCATCACTGCCAGTCTTTACAATTCCTGAACTGGCTTGAACTACCACAAACAACATCTTACGCACATACAACTATCTACAGCGCACGTAATTATGTACGAACCTCTTGAATGCCCAGCCCTCACCTCCCTTCTAACACTCTATCAACCAAATAGGGTATCTTAGATCTGAAAACCAATCTGTTATCCAAGTAAACAGACCAAAACTCCATGCAGGTTGGTATCTCTACTCTTTCACTGTTGCCAAACTCTGGAATGCTTTTCCACCTTCTCTCAGGACCATTAATAGTGCCCTGATATTCAGAAAGACCTTACATCAATATCACTCTTCTCAGTGGCTCTGCCCATGTACCATCTCCAATTCCTCAATAACCTGATTCTCCTATTTCACCCCCTCTAGAACTGTACTCCTCACTTTCACTTTTCTTAGTGTCACCCTTGAAAATCATCTTTTACCCTACTTTCCCCACAAGAAGTGTACTATAATTGTATATGTGTATTGCTTATATGTCCTCTCTGTTAAATTCTTAACACATTAGATACATTTGAATAGAACCAAAGTTAATTTCATAACTTGTAACCATATAATTGTACAATGTCCCAATTGATTGTTGTGATTAATGCTCTTTTTTTGTAATTCAGCTACAATTTGTAACTCTTGTTTAACAAATTTATTTCTTCTTGTATAATGTTATGGAGCTTTTCTCCCCAGGCCTCCACTGAAAATGGGCTCATTTAGGCCCAGTGGACTTTCCCTGCTGGAGTTCCCCAAGGATCAGTTTGGGACCCCTTCTTTTCACCATCTTCATTAATGACTTTTACTGTGTTATTACGCATGGATCCATAGTACAGTACACAGACGATTCTACTATTATCTGCTACGGCACCTCAGAAACAAAACGTCTGACCTTGACCCAAAACGCTTTCTCCACCACCGAATCTTGGATGACCACTAACCACCTTGCCCTGAACCCTAACAAAACCAAATTCCAGATCTTCATACCCCCCCAAAAAAACACCACCCTTAATAAATCAAACTTTATCATCTGCTCATCTAACAAAAGTGCCATAGAGGTAGTCCCCCATACCAAACAAATGCAAATAAATAAAGATTACTACTGTCAAAGTATACATTAGTAGCCTCTCTCATACTAACTTCCTATTACTCCACCTCTCATTTTCCTAACCCCCACCTCCAACCCTTTTTTCCCCTCAAACCTTTACTATACCATCAAGGCTGCTAACAGTGTACGATTCCAGTATAAACTATTTAGTACTCAGTAAGCACACTAAGAATAATTATTTTATACAATGTTCGACTTTAACTTTTGTTAACCTTGTATAACTTTTTCATTTTGATAACATTACCTACTTTGCCAATTTTTTTGTTTGACTTTGTTATTATTATCATCTCCTTGTTAATTATATGTAAGTTTTCTAGGTGGTGCTTTTCTCCCCGGGACTCAGCTGAAAATGGGCCACTTGGTCCAGTTGGACTCACCCGATAGTCACATGTAAAGTAAAAAAAAAAATAATAAAAATAAGTAAATAAAACCAGGGCAAACTATATCACTAAATGTGAATAAATACCAAATTAATACTGTATATTTCCTTACTCCTTTATTCGCTTACTTCCTTACTTCTGTTTCTCTTCCCTGGGCTTATTTCAAAATATACCATAAGGCTGCTTTTCTCTCACTTTATTGCAATTCCTATTGTATTATACTAACTTAACCTTTCATTTCTTTTTAAACTGATTAAAATTTCTCTGTTAAACCATTGTCCTTTAAATTGTAACTATTCTTAACCAATGTTTTTATATTATGTTTAATTTGGTATAATTATTTAAACTGTAGTTGTTTTTTGTATTATTATTCGTAATACTTAGGAGCTTTTCTCCGCAGGCCGCTGCTGAAAATGGGCTGTTATCCAGTCTGACTTTCCCGATAATCAAATGTCAGTAGTAAGTAAAGAATTAACAAAACAGTGGGTTGCAGGAAGGAGGAGTATCAGAACGATTAGACATTATGGAAAAATGCTGAATGAGTTATTTACTTCTGTATTTACAATGGACAGACAAGGTTAGATGCCACTGTGGCAGGTACACATGTGAACAGATGGGCTGATAGGAAAGTTCCTGAAGGGGAATTTAAGAAACTTGACAGAATTCAAGAATTTAAAGTGCTGTGGCTGGATGAGATACCTCACACTTTAAGAATTGGTTGGAGCATTCTCTGAGCCAGTAACACTGTACTTTAAACTGGAGTGGTTCTTCATGGCTGGAGAAAGACAGCTCTCTCTCTCTAGTGCACCAAGTTGGATCTAGAACACACACAAAGAATTACAGATGTGATCATTTCTCTTCAGTCTCAGGAAAGGTTGTGGAAAAGGTTTTGTGGGAAGGAGTTCATGGAAGGAAATTATTTTTACAGATAGATCAGATCTGGGCTTCACTTAGGAGGAAGAGGTTTTACAGGTCTAACTTTATCCATTTTGTTTGTGGGGATCACAGCAGAGATGGCATGGAGAGCCACACATTTCTCATATTTCTTATCTAAAGTAAGACTTCTAACATCTTTCTCTACAGGATGCTGGCTAGGAAATTAAAGGTTATGATATAGACTTGCAACTAGAATTGGAAGGTGACTATGAATCTAGCTTACTAAGTAAGAAGCAGAGGGTGGCATGTAGGCAGTTACTTTCTGGAGAGAGTCCAATAACTTGTAGATTATTGCAGTATTCCATGCAGAGATGTTCTCACCAGTAACTTGCAGATTACTGCAGTATTCCATGTAGAGATGTTCCTTTCTAACATTGTTAAATTCATTATTATACTTCTGAGATCAGCCAGTTCAGTGACAAAACCAGCACTGGGGAAATGATTATGAACTGAAGGACTAGTCTTCAAGATGCAGTGTAGTTTTCAAAGTGGGTAGGTAGCAACTGAGCTTTTATCATGAGTACAAGGTTATACTTTTTGTGTGCATATAAATATGTGTGGAAACCATGCTTGCTTGCTGGGTGACCTTAGGGAATAGTAGTGCTGAGAAGGAAAGGGATTGTGATGTTACACTCACAACTATGATGAATCATGTGGCGCCATGTGAAAGGAGAGTGGCAAAAATCAGCAAGGTAATGGGATGCCTAAATAAGAGTGGATTCAGCAGGTGTTTCAGTTATCCTCCCATTTCATATGACATTAGTAAGGCTATGTTGAGTGCTTTGCTCATGACCGGTAGCCATACAGACGGGGACATCAAGTTGGAAAAATGTTGACCACATATATTGAAAGATGCTGCTTAAATCCTTGGTGCTTTAGGCTTGCAGCAATATATTTCAAGAAGGAAGAAATGGGTTATAATATTTGAATTACTGAATTGTCAAGAAATTCATTGATAACGTGGACTTTATGAAGAATAAGAGGGGTGAAATGGAGACATGAGTACTAGCTGAAAGGGAATTATTTAGTCCTTAAAGAAAAAAAATGTTCCATAAAGTTTGTAGTGGGTTCCTAATACCAGCAGCAGTAGGGTGCATGACATTGAAGGACTTCAGAGAGACGTATGATAGATGTCAGGAGATGTGTGGTAGGATTAAGGCGGGGTAGAATCAGCTGTATGCCATTTAAATGGAGTATTGGGTGGGGCTTATTGGACTGCATTTCTTCTGTCATTATCTTTGTCAGTATTATATGTAAATATGTCATTATCTTTGTCAGTATTATATGTAAATGTGTAAATCCCAGTAAGGTCTGTGGGGTTGCGGTATTCTAGTATTTATACGTAAGATTTTATATGTGGGTATGTGTAGAGAGAGACATTTGCGTGTGTGCGTGTGTGTGTGCACACGCGCAGTCATGCACTCATAATATGCATATCTTTTTAACTGAAGTATGTGCATGCTGTACTCCCTACCCACCCTGGATCAGTCATAAATAGATAAAACCATGACTATTACCCAGACCGCCATAGTTTAAATAGCAACTCTTTTTCACTGTAAGAGCTGAGTTGGGAGGGGTGAGCAGTTGGTGCATGTTCACCCATCCTGCAGAGGGAATGGTTGGGGGCCTAGACAACATTATGGTGATCCGAAGCTGGTGGTGGTGACCCCCTTAAGGATGTAGTGGAAGCATGTATACACACACAGGAAGGGTTTAGGGTGCTCAAGGATGACACCTATGTTGACATCAGCCAGCGTTGGGGTGTTTAGGGCTTTTTTAGAAATGCCAACATTGCTTACTTGCTGATGAGGGCAGTAACCATCTTCACAGCTCTCTGGATGATGGTCAGTCTATTTATGTCTCACCTCTGTGCTGGTAGTACCCAGTATGAGGGAGTGTATGGGCCCGACCTTCTCGGGAGGCTCAATGATCACTAGGCACAGTAGTAAACAGCATACAGAAAACAATATACCTCATAGCTGTCCAGTGGCACAGTAGTTGGCATTGCTGCCCTCCCAAAACTTGGTTTTACAGTTCTGATCTTGGCTTGGTGCCTGCTGTGTGCAGAGTCTCTATATGGGTTTTCATGTGCGTCTCCACTGTCCTCCTGCATCCTATAGGCATACTGTTACATTGGCGAGCCTCCATATCTGCCGTGTGTGCTTGTATTTGTGTGTGCCCATCTTGCAAAGGATTGGCATCATCATCATCAGGATTAGTTTCACTGCTCTGCAACCACAGAGTGTCAGGATAGGCTGTGGTAACCCTCAACTGAGTTAAGCAGGTAATCAAAAACTGAAAAAAAAATGGATGAATGAATGCATACCTGTACTTGACAGCATGTCTTCATGACTTAGTACATTACTGAGTTAATTTGCTGTCCTGTAATTCATCCAGGAAATGGTTGTGAATAGATGAGATTTAGATCTGGCTTTTTTTAACCTCAGTAGCAGCATATAGGGATAAAGCCCTGCCTGTGTTCCAGGTGACCTGAGTTTGATTAGCTGTTTGGGCACTTGATGGCGGAGGTAGGGTAGGGTAGACATGTTTATGCTAGAGGGCCACACTAGATGGATCTCACAAGAGTTCTGTTGGAGGGAAGAGTTTGAGAGATAACTGAGCTTGACATGCGGGAAGAGTGGGAGGGTGTGGGACTACCTTTCTTTCACCTCCACTAACTACCTTGATGATAGCAAGCTCAGATGGTCATAAGCCTAGTACTTATTATACAGCAGGAACTTCTCATTGTTACATTTGTTAATGCCTGTTATGTACTTCACAGATAAAGATTATAGTTGTCTACTGATGTACTATGTTCTTCATCTGTAAATATGTTGTAAGTAATTTCTGTGTTAAATTGTTAATCACTATGTAATCCAATGTAACTACTGTCTGTTTATTTTACTGTGGAGCTTTTCTCCCCGGGCCTCTGCTGAAAATGGACCCACGTCCAGTGGGACACTCCCGGTCAACAAATTTAAATAAATAAAATAAAAATAAATAATAAATAATGTGTAACCAATCAGGACTAAGGTAAGTTACATTCCAGAGCCCCTTGTCAAAGCCCAGCCAATGTTGAGTGCAACACCAGCATTTTGGTGGAGGGAATAGGGGCTATGTAAAACTCCATCTTTTATAGCATTATAATAGCAATTGAGTATTCTTTCTGTCTTTTCCATGAATTGTTTTGCACCCTCATTCCACAGCAGTGGCATGCTGAAGAACATCTAGTCTGTGTAAGTTGGATTAGACAGAGAGAATGAACATCTGAAAGGGGGAACCAGTCAGGCCAGATGATGGAGTAGCTTTCAGGACAAAGAGATGTCGGTAAAAAGTTCTGGCTTTTTCATTGATATTTAGGTAACTGTTTGGGAACTAACTGCAACTTTTATGCAGGGTTTTCAGTGATGCTGGAAGGCTGACATCCCTTAACATTGTGATTCATGGGGATTTTACGGCTGTAAAATAAGCTGATAACCTGTACTGCTGTTACCATAAACTGGATAAACATTTCTCTTGTAGCTTGTTGACAATACTAAAGTCTTCCTCCAGAGCTTATATAATTATGTTTAGTACACAAAGAAAATGTTGACTGCTCTCCAAGACTGAAATGATTGCAAAGTTTCATGTTACTGTGGCCTTTCTAATCTAGAAGGCTTTCTGCAAGTCTAGTAACATACTTTGAAAATACTAAGTTCTTGCTTTGTACATGTAGGACCATATACTTGCAGTGGTTATAATTTATTTTATTGCAAATTTTTGTCACAAAATAAACTGAGAAACTTTATTGCTGTTTAATTTCCTAGGCGTGGTATCCATGGCATGTTCCCTTTGCACTTAGCAGCGTTAAATGCCCATTCTGATTGCTGCAGGAAGCTTCTGTCATCAGGTAAGACAACTAGAGACAAGCTTTTGTGAAGATGGTGATTATCATAAAGCAGTGGATCTCCCATGCCCTACTCATAGTTGTCCAGCCGAGCAGTGTCTTAATTGAAAGTTTTCCCATGAGTCTTGTGAAAGTGTATTTTAACATGTTACCTGATGCAAATAGAATGCATGAGCAGTTCATGACAGCATGCCCGTTATTACATGATATAAAAAATTGCCAGATTTGAGAAATCCTTTGAAACTGGGTAAAGGCACTTTTGCTTCCCTGCATTTCCTAAGAGAATTGATGCATAGTGCATGGCACATTTCACATATGCAGGTAATAGTGTTTTAACTTCTATTTCATCAGTGTACCCAATCCTCCTTTAACTTGTAAGAAGACTGGAAGGTTTTCTATAGAGCCACAAACTGTTCTTTGAAAATTAGCATCATTTGGCAGTTAGTCTTTTGTGTAGTAAGCCTAAGCCTATCACGTCTTCAGAGTTTAGTTTGGAGAAATAGATCAATTGATGGTTATGTGTTCATCTTGCATTGTACTGGAAAGGATTATGTTTGAACGGCTGTTTCTAGGAAAGCTATTTTGTAATGTTTCCCCTATATTTGGTTATACTAAATCCATTAAAGCTTTAATCAAATTAAACAATGCAGTTGAAGCTTTCCAGTTGATTAAATAAATTAAAAAAAAGTTTTTAAAGGGAGGGTAAGAATCCTGGCACTCTTAGGGCATCACCTCACATATACCCCATTATAAATGTACAGAGATGTATGTTTCTAACTGCACAGCCACACAACCAAGAGAAAAAAGAAAAGCATAAACACAATCATTGCTGGCATGCAAATAGACGCCTCACTGGCAGTGATTTCTTGTGTAAAATGCGATTGGGGGTTGCAAATTGAGGAGGTCAAGTTTAAACTTGGCTACTTTGTACTTGACCAAGTATAGGAAAACCTTTAGCAACAGAACACACCTGTTAGCCCCTTTGCTGGTAAAGTGCTAAATATTTCAAAGAAGCATTGAGATAATTGCATAGGGAGTTATTTAGAAAAGTATTGTGTACAATTCTGACTTGTAGTAGTACAGGTGATTCACCACGCAAGCCTTGCATAGACAACAAGGATTTATTTTATTTTGGTTTTTCATCTTTTGTTGACTAAGTACCTCAGTAAATTAGTGCCTTGTTGCAGGTATGAACTGACTTTTGTGAAGCTTTTACATAGGAGAGGACAGTCAGCTGTGACCATAATAATTTAATAAATATTTTTTTTAACTAGAAAAAGCACAGTAGGTCAGGATCTAGTTCTGGTTGCTTCCCTGGAGCACAGAGGCATGAAATCATGTAATGATTTTCCCAGGATCACACAGTTGTCAGCAGATTGTGACAGGACATTAACCTGATTCAGTAGATTTTTATGTTGAATTTGTGTATAATCAATTCCTGATACTGTCCTCAACAGTCAGCAAGTAAGCACCAAGTGTAAAGCCATTCCCTATTGGGATTTATTGCTCCTAATACTACCTGAAATGTTGGTTGCGGGATCTTGGTGTGGAGATGCCCTGTGAAGGACCAGCAGAGAACTGCCATTCATCCCTCTTGAGAGGAACAGTGTGTGGTCCCAGCTTGACTGCAAACTATCAGGGTCTGGGTGGTATTTTTTTTTGGGGTGCAGGGAGGATTTTGATACTGTTACATTTATATTCTGCCACATAATGCTGACATCATTGCTTTTCCTGATTTACTTCTATTGTATTCAGTATAAAGATTTGTTAAGATTTTCCTAATTAAATCAATGTTTTTTCAGGATGTATTACTGCAACAGTAAATTATGTAATTTGGATAATCCCTACTTTATTTGTTTCATGTTTGTCCTAAAGTTATAAAAATAATGGCTTCTTTCCTTCCCTGTGTGAACTAAGTGCAGTGTCGCACTGAAGTAAGTTTATGTGGCAGCATGCCTGGCTTCCTTTTATAATCAACATTTGTGCGCATTTTTTTCATTTTTCCTCATTCTTTAAGTGTTATGCGTCTTCAGTTCACCTAAAGTAAAATGTTGCATACAGCAAGTTATTTTTATATTTTATTTTTTTGCTATTTTGTTTCATTTAGAATATTGTTCTGTTTTCTGAGGATTTGTGATATCATTGTCCATTAACAGTTGTGATTGCAGCACACAGATTGCCTCAAAATACTTATTTTCGAGGGTCTGATCACAGTTTAAGGGATTGTGGTCATTTAAAAAAAAAAAGGCAGGCCACTAAATCCCTAAAGCATAAGGCGCCAACAACTTTTCTCCCTGCAAAGATTTAAGCATCTGGAGAAATCTTTGGAAAAAAAAAATGAAATTCAGCTTAAGTGTGACAAACTTGTGAAGTTTCAGAAAATTGGGCAGCTGTGAAGAGGGAAAATCTGCTGTCATTGTGAAGAAATTTTAGTAATGTACTTGTCACTCTATGAAGAAGCAGCTCAGAGGCTTTACAAGAGCAGCGGCAGACCTTCAGCATAATTCTGGCAGTTAAGTCCTGTTTGAGAGGAACCCTTCTATGGAGAAGTTTTGGTCTTTGTGTGTGTGTAAACACAAAATCCAGGAACCTCCAACAAAAAACAGAAACGCAAGTAATATCCGAACCACTAAACAAGATCAGGAGACGGGGAGCCAACAAACAATTTAATATTAAGGTTGATCACTTTCGTCTGACAATACAACAGACTTCTTCAGAATAAAAAAAACACACACAAAAGGATTTTTAAATATCCCTTTTTCCTAATCCCGTGATCCCACATACCAAGTTAACCATTAGATATTCATTAGAGGCATGTAAAAAAAAGTATATAAAAAATAAAGTGTGTTCATAAAAATATAGAGAACGATAACTTGCAAAAATGAATACATTGCTACAAATGTAAATACAAACACATTTAAACTTTAAAAGGTCTTAACTTCGACACACTTCCAATGGAGATGTGCTCATTGAGCCTTGGGGGAACATAAGCATTTAGTCTTAGTTGCCATAGCGACTCACTAAGCTCTAACAAGTCCTCCCAATGCCCACCTCTTGACTCTGTAAAACAAAATCCTGTACATTTCTGAATTAGGGCAAGATAAATAACCCCTGTGAATTAGTTGCAAAAAAAATTGTAGCTTAGTGTGATTCCCATTAACCATAACAGAATCCCCTACAAGCATTAACTTACATTGGGAGCAGAAACCTAATTTGGCAGTTAATGTTTTATTTTTTTTTTTTTTTTTTTTGTGTGTGTGCTTGTAAGGTCAGGCATTTGAGTTACCATGCTCCAAAAAGTTTTTTTTTTATATAGTTTAGCCCTTCCAGTACACTACAAGGGGGCCTATCACCAATTTAATCAATGATACCATTAAAACAGTTTAATATTAACCAGTTCCTGTTTAAAAATGTCCCTAATACTTTGGTCCTTCAAGTAGTGTTCCATAACAAAAGCTGTGGAATATTATATTTTTAAAACATGAACCCCACCAAAAATATCATCTACTGACTTGTACTCTGTTTTTATCAAGGGTACAATAACCCCTCCCTTCCTTTTCTGTACTATATCAGACCTTGAAGTTAGTAAGTTGAGGAGGATACCTGCAGGCAAGAAACGTATCAGCCAAACTGTTACTTTCCACATCAAACAGATCGTCCTCTGAAATCATTCTTGCCAACCATATATACTGCCATTTTACAATCCCATGTTTTTGAAAATAGGGTGATTGCTCTTCTAGTGTAAAAAACTGTTACAATAGGTAGGTTTCCTATAAATGGTACTCCCTAAGCTAGGACTGTCATAATCTTTAAGAATTCTAACATCCAAATAAATGGATGAAAGGTCAAAAGAGTAGGTAAACTTGAGGAAGGGGGAAGTAGATTTCAAGTAGTCAATAAAGGGGTTGATATCCACAATGCCACTATCCCAAGCAGTAAAAATATCATCCAAATGCCTAATGTATAATTTCCAGGGGCCGAGGAAAATGATTGAATAAAAATTGTTTCTCCCACTTGATAAGGATGACATTAGCAAAAATTGGTGCACACGCGGCCCCCACAGCTACTCCCTTAACCTGCTGAAAATATTGACCTTCCAAAAAAATTGTTTTTAAATTAGTTCCATGAGTATATTTAAAATACCAGTCTCATTTGGATCAAACTCAGTAGATTCATTCAAAAAGTCATTGAACCAAGCCAAACTAACGTTGTGTTGAATAACATTAAAAAGTTCCACCACGTCAATATTTAAAAATACCAAATTTTCTGAATACACCAGGTTTTCAATTTTTATTAAAAAAAATCCCAGGAGTAACCCTGCACAAGTGGGTAAAGTTTTCCCATACAGGTTTTAACCTTAATATCAATATACTTTGCTAGGGGGTGGGTTTTGTAGCTACTGGCATTCGCAGTAGATCTCCTAGGGGATTCTGGGGTAGTCCTGTGTATCTTTGGTATTCCGAAGATGGATAGTACCACAGGAAATTTCACATACAGAAAATCATACAACACAGAGTTAATTTGTCCTTGATGAAAAATATCTTTCAGAAGATGATCAGTTTTTATAAGCTAAATGAATAAAATTGACTGACACTTCCTCATAAAAGTCCCATTAAGAGCATGCACATTCATCCTGTTGACATAGTCTTCCCCACTCATAACAAGCACCCATTGGGTTTCACGACATTTTTGTTACCAACAAGTTTCAAAAGCAATGCATGTCCCATACATACTAAATTCCATTTATTAATAATGCTTTTGTCATCAGTACACAAAACCCTAAATTCAAAGACCACTAACTTTTCGAACAAAAGCAAGGGTAATACCAGGGCTGGGTTGTAAGTACTAGTCCAGCGTACAATATTTAACCCATTATGCATCATCAAAATCCGTAATAATTTTTAGATTTAATTTTCTAAGATAAACTTTAAAATCCAACAACAGCTTCCCAATGTTGATGTTACGCGTAGGTACAAAAGAGTAACCTTTACTAAGGAGATTAGCATAATCAGAATCATAATTGTTCATAGTAAAGTTGTATAAAACAAAATCACCTGTGCAGTTAGAAACTGTTCATGGACATTGTAAGAGCATTTTCATATTAAACAGGCTCTTGACTGGAAAGGACTAGGTCTGTCTGCACTTGGAAAAAGCCTTCCTCTGTCTACCGTTGTGTCCCCTGTTCCACTGACGCTGGCTGCATACATTGGGCAGATCCTGCTGTTGATTGGCTCTGTTCCTCAATCTTTCTGACCTTTGTATGGGTTCATTGTCTAAAGGGCCATTGTCATCCATGTCCAGTTCTACCTCCTCATTTCCTCCACATTCTTCATTGGTTACTAAATTTTCAGAGGAACGAATGTTGAGACCTGGAGGTCTAGAGTTAACACACCCCTCTAAATATTCTGACTTGTCCCTGCTCATTTTTTTTTCTCCTTCCTCTTTTTGATTTCAGCAATGTTCTGATCAATTTTACTGAAAATATTTTTACAGTGTTCAACGTTTTGTTCAAACAAAAGGTCCTTAGTGATAAGTAGATCTAAGTTGTTGGCTTCTACCAAAAAGGTCTTCTGTAGGCTTCTCATTGTGTTTAATCAACGCCTCCAAGAGCTCGCAGCCGTGTTTGTCAAATAGATTAATGAGCTATTGTGTAAAGGAGAATGGGGTACAAGCCCATAGGGAAATTTCCAGCACCTTAGTCCCTTGGGAATCCTCTTGATTTTTGAGGCATTGTCATAAGTACATGTTTTCAAAT